>NW_027555105.1:0-38882 GCF_964656455.1 Halichoerus grypus | reverse complement strand
GCCTTTTATCTTTTTTGCCCTGTACTTCTTTTTTCTAAAGATTAAATCCTACTCATCTCTCAGGACAACTTGGATCTTACTTAATCTGGGTAACTTTGTTAACATCTTTAAGTTAAGTGCCCATCCCTTAGAATCCCTCAGAATTTTTAGTGTACTCTCATAGCACTTACCTCATTATATAGTTATATGTCTGTCCGCCCCATTAACCAAGTTCCTCATGCATGTGGAAGAATGGCTGGAGAAATAGGTAGAGCCTAGAAAAGAAACTATGAGGATCTGAATAAGGACAGTTTAAGGAGAATGGAAAAGAGATGATAGAATCAAGAATTATTTAGAAGGTGAAATAAGCCAGACGTGATTATTGGTTGAATATGAGGGATAAGGAAGGAATCACGGATAATTCATGTTTCTCATTTAGATTATTATGTGGATTATGAGGTTTCCAAATGAAATAGGGAATATGAGAGGAGGAACAAGTTTGGGTGGTAGGATGATGACATTGGTTTGAAGTATAGCGGGTTTAATTAACTCCATAGAGACATATGTGCAGTAGAAGGTGCAGGTGCAGGCCTTGGCCATATAGTTCTTAACACAAGGAAATGGATAGGTCTTCAGCATGCGAAGTAGTAGTTACAAAATAAGAAAAGCTGAGACTACCAAGAACTGCTAAGGGCAGAATCCTTATTTATTGATGTCAGTGTTTAAGGAACAAGAAGAGGAAGATAAGCTCTTGTGTGGGAAACACAGAAAAAAAAAATAGATGGTGAAAGAGGAAACAGAATGTGATACTGTAGAAATCAAGGGTATTTAGACTCTCAAGAAAGTGGGTGGCTATGTCAAATATAGTGGAGAAGTCAAATCAAAACAACTAAGTACTAAATCTTTACCACTCTTCTTGCAGCCTTACTAAATCCCTTCTTTCAACCCCACTTCTTATTGAACCACGTTGATTTCTTATTGAGTTGAACCACCTTGGCTTCAATTTCACGGAGAAATTTGAAGTTATAGGGCATAAACTGCCTCAACTGTGTCCCCTTCCTTCTTCCTTTACAAACTTGCCACTGTGTCCGTCCATCATTTCCACTTTCCTTCTAATATAAGGAGATTCAAAGCCAAGTCTTAACACTAGTGCCTTTGATACCAAGAGTTGTCTACATTTTATGTTTTCTCCCTTTTTATGACTTTCTGATCCCAGTATCCCCCCACAATTATTCTCAAAAAGGTTACCATTTGAAATTTTAGTGGAGGGGCAGAAGTGGAAAACCAATTACAGGGTGATGAATATTGAATACAAGATGGGGCAGTACCAACAGAAACTACAAATAGCAGTCACTGATGGAACTGAGAGGGAGATAATGCTCAGTCTTCCTCCCCAGGGAAGCAAGGACACTTACATGGATCAGATTCAAGCACTATCCCAGAGGTATTTCATTTTGGAGCTCCATGAAAAATATGTCCTGTTTTTCTTCTGCAGCATGCCAGTGACTTAAGTCTTTACTATAGAAACGAAAATGAGCCAGTTCTCACAATGAAGAGTGTAGAAACCCCAGATTTCATTCATTTGTTCAGTCGTGCAAACGTTTTTATTTAGTTTAGTTTTGTTTTTTTGAGGGAGAGAGTGAGCACAAACGGGGGGGGGGGAAGGGGGGAGGAAAAAGGGGAGAGGAAGAGAGAGAATCTTAAGCAGGGCTCCATCTCACAACCCTGAGATTGTGACTTGGGCCGAAATCAAAAGTCAGACATTTAACTGAGTCACGCAGGCACCCCTGCAAAAGTATTTCTTGAATGTCTGCTATGTGCCATGCTTAGGTTTAGGTGCTAGGAATACAATGGGGAGTAAAAACACAGTTCTTGTTCTTGTGGAGTTTTAGGGTATAGTAATTTGTTTTTTATTTCCTTGTTTAAATTTAACCTAATTTATTTAACTAATTTTACTTTTTTTCCCCTTTAGTATCCTCTTATATATGGATTGATTCTTATTCCCTGCTGGTGCTCTCTAGTTTGCCTAAGTAGAATTTACATGGGAATGCACTCCATTCTGGTAAGGAAAACATTGTGTTCATAGTGCTTTATTTTTTTCTGAAATTGACAGGCGATTTTATAGTTTTTAATCATTGTCAAACTTACAGGAAACCTGAGAAAATACTATTATAAATCTTTGTTTTGCAAAAATATATATATATATGTGTGTATATAATATATATATATATTAATATATATAATATATATGTATATTAACATGATGTTTTGTGAACATTTAACTTAGTAATCATGTATTTTGTGGAAACAGTTCCCAGCAATCACAAATAACCAAATATGCTCAGGATAAGGTTTCTCCCTCCTTCCAGTCTCAGTTTGATTTTCCTTCTCATTCTCTTCTCTGCCTCTTCTACCACCGAGTAAAAACCAACAATACAGAAATCAGGGAGAGCTCTCATCAGTGAACACCCGGTGACTAGAAACTACATGAACTTAAATCACTTATATTGACATATTAAATTCTAGTTTTCTTCTTTTTCCCAACGGTATTTTTGTGCTTACATCAGTTATTTTATTTTATTCAGTTTAAACAGCAGCACAGGTATCCTGTACTCTTTAGCCACGCCTACTCACCTCCCTTCCTCCTCTTCCCATTGGCATTTCTTTAATTCTAGCTTGCATCATCTTTTCACCCGATTACTGTAATAGCTTCATTAGTAGCCCTACTTCCAGTCTGACATCACTCCATACAGTGTTTAGTCTCCTGTTGTAGTTTACTTTCAAAACAAATATGATGCTATACTGAATGACTTAAGTTTACTCAAGTGTGAATGGTGTTTTCTTATCTCCATACCTTTAGGAATGCTGTAACTTCTGCTTGGAATACCCTTTTCTCTTTCTTTGTCTAGCTAACTATCTTATCCATTCTTTAAGAGTCACAAAAACATTCTTATCTCCTAAAAGCCTTATAACATTCCCCATCTTTCCTTTCTCTAGACTGGTTAGGTGACCTTTCTCCCAGAGCATCTTGAGCATAATTCTGGCACAGCACTTATGCTAAACTGCAATTGCTTTTTTTTTTTATCTGTCACCCCCACTAGACAATAAGCAACATAAGAAAAGTAACTATGTTTTCTCTCCCTTGCATCTAGTGTGGTGTCTCTTAGTACATTCTTTGAATGTATTATGTATTTTGTAGATAAAGGATCAGAAAAAAAGTAAATATGAACTAACTCATGGAATCCAAAAATTTATAACTGGTTACAAATTTTTCTTGTCCTTTTAGAATTTTCTACTCATAAAAATATATACTTAACTTGTTTCATAGCTGTAGAAATACTGGGTTTCTATTTTTTACTTAGATTGCTTACCTTCAGAAGCTGCCCCTTCACTAGTAAATTTCCAGAAGTTGCAAATACTATTTTAATAAGCAAATTATTCGTGTTCAACTTTTTATAATTATTTGTATTAATACAAATTGTGAATTTACATATAATTCTGACTAATCTCTACTAATTTTATAATGAAACCAAGTATCATATTTTTAGGTCAGATCTAATATTTGTCAAGAGAAAATGTTATCCAGCTCTGTGCCTTGTTAGTTATTTCCTTCCAATCCCAAAAGTTAGTAATATTATTCCTAAAAAACTACCGAATGGTTATGCATCTTTGAATGATAAAAAATGGATCCCTGATATTTCTTGAAGGAAAAGATATTAGATTATATTACCCCTAGGTTCATTATCATAATAAAAAGAGTAATAGGAATCTGATTATATTGAATATATAATCTAAAAGATGTGTTCTTTAAAAAACAGATGTTTAGTGGATTGGTCAAATATTCAAGCTGAGTTCAGTTCAGTTTTTACATACTGGATGTCTATTTTTGAATCAGCTGATGTAAAAACAATATTGACGTATTATTTTTCAGATCATGCATCTGATAACCCTAGTCCTTTATTCAAAAACCTTCTTGTCCCATAGAATGTTTCATCAGTTTTATTCAGACTAGCTACTGAATTTTATTATGTGTAGTATTACAAATTTTTGTTTTCCTTTTATTTTTTAGTTTTCCTTTTAAAAGTAAAATCATGGGTAACTTGCAAACATGTAAATTATGCCCTGTGTTATGACCACAGTTTTTCCTAATCAATAATACATTGCTTCTTATCATTTGCTAGTTGATGTATGAAACATTTTTTCTTTATTGCATACTTTGTGCTATAATGCTTAAAACCACTTAGTATACATTTTAATATTATACATTAAATTGATATCAAAATGATAGCCATCATGTTTATGTCCTGAATTCAGTTGTTCCTTCCTTCTGGTTCTGTTGCATGGAAGTTCAGTTTGCCTTTAACTACTTAGGGTAATATCATAAATAATTAATAACTCAATCTGAAAAGGAGGTAGATTTGTAGAGAGTCTTGTAACAATCTAAGTTTAATATTCCTGGAGCTCTACAAAAAAAGTAGAGGACAACAAATATTGGATATTTTGTGTTATACTGAAATATACTTCTAGAATTATAATTTTTATGAATTATTTTGAAGAATTTTTTTTTAAAGATTTTATTTATTTATTTGACAGAGAGAGACACAGCGAGAGAGGGAACACAAGCAGGGGGAGTGGGAGAGGGAGAAGCAGGCTTCCCGCCGAGCAGAGTGCCCGATGCGGGGGCTCAATCCCAGGACCCTGGGATCACGACCTGAGCCGAAGGCAGACGCTTAACGACTAAGCCACCCAGGCACCCCAAGAATTCGTAAAAGTGATCAAATGTAGGGGCGCCTGGCTGGTTCAGTCAGAGGAGTGTGTGACTCTTGATCTTGGGGTTGTGAGCTTAAACCCCACGTTGGGTGTAGAGATTACTTAAATAAATGAATAAATAAAAACTTAAATAAGTAATAATAGAAAAAATGATCAAATGTAAAAAAGTCTCAGTCATTTAATTGATTTTTTTCATTTTTTAAGGTACTATAAAAAATATTTTATAGGAATGAACATGTACTCCTATCTATGGTCTGAAAAATCTATAATTTAAAAAAAAATTAGCTAACTTCAGAGCTATTAACCCTTCCTTTCACTTAACCTTACATATTATATATGGTTTTATGTAAAAAACTCATTGTCATTGATTTAAAACTTCTAACTTGGTACACATTCTATGTGAGAATTACAAGGCTCAGAACACTTCCACGTTAGCATATTCTGAAAATTTTGAATCAGTCATGAAATTTAATAAGAAATAAAGCAGCAGCTTTTATCCTGGTAGCCAAAATCCTGTAGTTATTTCACAAGACCTGTGCCTTTGATTATAAGGTAGGGAAGAAAGGGTAAGATAGCAACCAAAGGAACATGACCTCATAAAGTGTAATTATTTGGCAATTAGTGATTTGAAATATGAAGAATAGAGGTTTGACAGTCACATAATTTGACAGCTCCATATCCAAAAGCATGGTCAGAATTTGGGGCACTTCTGGAATCTTTGAGTAACTGCAGTAAAATTCAATTAATAAGAATTCTTAAGTAACTTTTAGTTGTATCAGTGAATTTTCATGGAAGACCTCATGTTCAAAAAACATGTTGAAAATTTAGATTTTCACTACAATATTTAATTCCTAATGCTGAGAATATTCTTTTTTTCAACAAATGTATTGAGCACCTTCAATTTATGAGATTAAATACCTAGCTCTATGACACTAGTCCAGTTTTCTTTATTTAAAAACTGGTAATTAAGGTAACCATAAATTTTTATCAAATTTGGATTCCTTGAAAGGGGACAAAAGACACTTTTAATATTCTGGGGACAAGAGAGCAAAATAAGATTGGTGAGCCATATCAGGGTGTTTGTGAGGATCAAATATGACACTAAAAATAAAGTATTACAACAGTATTTTCAGTACAGAAAATATTATTCCCTGAAAATGTCTTTAGCCTATGTTAAAAAAAAATTAGTTTCATCTATTTTTTGAAATAAGTTGAAAGAAGTTTCATCTATTTCTCTTACAGAGTTCTTATCAAGCAAGATCATATAATCAATATGATGAGTCTAAAGAATTACTCTGTCTCAGTTCAACTAACCAAATATTGCCTGCTTACTGTGTGCCAGCCATTGGGTATATATGTATAAATAAGATAAAGTCTTTGCCTTTGAGAAATCAGTAAATATGTAATATATAATATAAATATGTAATGTAGTGATTCTCAACTGCAGCTGCAAAATGGAATCACTGGGGAGCTTTTTAAAAAAAAAAAAAATTGATGCCCTACTCCCACTTCAATTCAATCAAAATCTCTGAGGATTGGCCCAGGCATCAATATTTGTAAAGTTCCTGAGCGATTTTTAAAGGGCACAGGAGTTGTGAACCTTTGGTTTTCTGGTAAAAATAGAAAGCAAAGAAATGTGGTAACTGTTGTAGCAGGTTTGTAGGAGATGCCATGGAGGTAAAGTGGAGGAAATTCCTTATTATGGAGTAGGAAGAGAAAGTTTATGGAGGAGATAGATGCCTGAGCAGAATCTCAAAGGATATGATGTAATGGTTTGCCTAAAATATAGAAGGAAAGGTAATTCCGAGATGACAGAAAATAGTCTATAAATTCATTATGGGATCTGGCATTGAAGCGTTATTTTTTCTTTTAAGGTTTTTTTATTTTTAAGTAATCTCTGTACCCAACATGGAGCTCAAACTCAAAACCCTGAGATCAAGAGTCACATGCTCCACTGAAGCATTAGGCTAGAGAGAAGCCAGATGTGAAATGCTCTATATGTCCTTCTAAGGAGTTTGAATACACAAGTGATATTTATTGTCTTAGTTCATACTTTCATAAACATTTTGCTAAGTGATTATATCTTTCTTTCACCTACTATCAAAGCACTTACATAAAGAGAACACAATTACTTTTAAATAATCTCTTTTCATATTTTAGAATTGGAAAATATCCACAAAAACTTATTCTATATAGAAATAAATTTTAAAAATGCTTTCCTAATGATAGTTGTAATTGTTGAAAAAAAGAGTAAAGAATTTCACTTTCAAGTGATTTAGTAGATTTTGTTAGAATAGATAAATTCCTGTAAAGGATTCATTTATTCATTCATCCAGTAAATATTTGAGTGTTTACAACGTGCTAAGCTTCCTAGGAAGGTGGTGTTAAAGAGGATAATTTCCTCAAAATTTTTAGCTGCATATGCAGTTCTTACTCTCTTTAGTAATTGTCTCTATCTTTAGCTATTCTTATATTTCATAGTATTCCGATTTAGAATTTTATATTGTTTAGAACAATGCATTGTGCAGTTGACTTTGCTGATCCATGATAAAGTTTTTATAGAACTGCTGCACAGTGAGTACAATGGCAGGAATTTGGGAGTATACTTCAGTCTTAAGTGTAAAAGGCAAACTTCAAAACTTCAGAACTTTTGAATAACATACCTTTATGGATCTTGTGGCAGGGAAGGCTTTCTTAAAAAAGAAATAATGATAAATATGACATTAAAATTTAGAACTTCTGTTCATCAAAAGATGCCATAAAGAAAATGAAAAGGCAGGCCACAAAATCCAAAAAAGATGTTTACAGAATATATTATTGATAAAAAATTTTATATAAAGGATTTATAAGACCATCTGAAAAAAATCATGTAAATCAGCAAGAAAAGAGAAAATCTAAAAGAACAGCTGCAAAAAGACACAAATATACATTACAGAGAAAAGGAATAACCCATAAACTTATGAAAAGATACTTAATAATCAGGAAAATCTAAGTTAAACATCAAGAAATGGCAACAATTGATGGGATGTAAATTTTTATAAACATTTTGGAAATTTTTTTATTGTCTTATAAAATTGAACATGCATTTATCCTATGATTCTGCCCTTCTGTTCCTAGGAAACTTGCAGACCCATACCAGGCAACATTGAAACCAAGAACATAGTAGCACTGTTTATAGTATCCCTGGTTGGCTTAAGAATAGATACCAATTAAGAAAGCACTCGAGCTCAAGAGCACAACCATAACCAATAAACTAATCCAAAATCTGTAAACCACTTAAATGACCATCAGTGGGAAAATGGATAAACTGTATAATCACACAGCTATTGGTTAAGGCTTCGGGTCAACAGCAGGCTATCAGTTAAGGTTTGGGGGAGTCAAAGTGACTTTTCCACTGTGAATTTATGTGAATTTTCCACTGTGTTGGGGGTTGGTACCCCTTATCCTCACGTTGTTTAAGGGTCAGCTGTTAGTCTTTTTTTTCCCCCAGAAATCAAAACTACACAATTTAGACATAGTTTATTGTGGGGGATTTAAATATAAATTTTTATATAGTATATATGTAGTTAATTTATAAAAAGGTAGAATTATGAAAACAATACTTTCATTATTATTGTCAAATTGATCTTTTTACTATCACTAAAAGTTTTATTACTTATATGGTCAGTAAAGTTTACTTTGAAAATGTGACATTTTAAAAATTTATATTTAACATTTAAAATGTGAAATATACTTTTTTAAATGTCAAAAACAGTATTATACTAAACAACTCTACTCTTCTCTTTTCCCAGGATATTATTGCTGGATTCCTATATACCATTTTAATCTTAGCTATCTTCTATCCATTTGTGGACCTGATTGACAACTTCAATCAAACTCACAAATATGCTCCATTAATCATCATCGGGCTTCACTTAGCCTTGGGGATCTTTTCTTTCACTCTTGACACCTGGAGTACATCCCGAGGAGACACAGCTGAGATTCTAGGAAGTGGTGCTGGAATTGCATGTGGATCTCATGTTACCTATAATCTGGGTCTAATATTAGATCCTTCTCTGGATATTCTACCATTAGCTAGGCCCCCCATTACTGTGACTCTGTGTGGAAAAGCCATATTGCGGATCCTCATCGGGATGGTATTTGTACTAATAGTCAGAGATCTAATGAAAAAGATCACCATCCCTTTAGCCTGTAAAATCTTCAGTATACCATGTGATGATGTTCGAAAAGCAAGACAACACATGGAAGTTGAACTTCCTTATCGGTATATTACCTATGGAATGGTTGGTTTCTCTATCACATTTTTGATTCCTTACATATTTTTCTTTATTGGTATCTCTTGATGGAGAAATACTGTTTGTAAGAAAGGAGGGTATCAGTTACCAATATCTAAAAATATATTCTAGTTAAAAGCCAAATCAGAGTTAGGCTTTTGCAGGTATTTAACTTAAATAATTATTTAAGTAAAGTCATAAGAGTCAGTGCATTATATCATTGCACATCCAGATATTGTTTTAGGTGAGCTGAGCTATTTTAACAGGGAGAAAATGATAAGTATCCATTTAGAATGTTCATGTAATGTTTGGAGAGTTTTATGCTGTTATGAATTGGGAGTTATATATGATATATATTAAGATACATAATATACAATTATGTATCTAATATATGTTATATATGAAATAATATACCTAAGTTATTTTAAACTGTGGGGCTGTATTATAAAATCAGTAATAATACGCAAACAGTGTACCTGTATATCTGGACTTAATACAGGCACATTGTTATTAACAGATATATTTAACATTTATTTACTATGGGAGCCATTTCCTAATTGAATTGCATAATTACTAGGCCAGAATTCATATGCCACCACATAATGATTTACTGCCTCTTTTTACACTGCCATCACCTTTCATGTTACCCATGATGTTGAACATGGGAGGCATTTTTAATGGACCAAATTTTCAGAAAAATTAGTTTTTTTATTCCTTTTTTTTTTTTTAAGTTCTTTACACTGTGTTGAATGTACTTTATTTGCAGTTGTTCTGGACATCAGTTTAATAATTCAGGTACTGAATTTTATTGCTTGCTAATTGTGCCTTTCTGTTGCTGAATTAAGAAATGCCATGTATACTGTGATATAAAAATAAGATGCTAACTTTATCTTAAGTTACATATAATCAGGCAAATATTTTTAAAATACATGTCAAACTAACAGGGCTAGAAATAAGCCACCCTCAATTCTTTAGCCTTTGTTTGGAAAGAAATGTGGAATGGGCTAAACTTTCTCACTAATTTATTGGGAAGCTGAATGGATAAATATTTCCATTTTTGTAGGTATTTTTCTGTGCATTGTAAGTTATAGGAACAAGATATATTTTTTGTACATTGTCTTGATTGTTTATACTGCAGGTAGATATTTCCAATGAATGGAAATGTAATTGAAATTTATAGATGGGACAATGCACATGCTTCATTTGTAAACAAACTGTTTTTCTAAATTATTTGGAAAGGATTGGATTTAGCAGTGTTAACTTTTAATACCCATTTATTAGCTACTTAAGGTAAATTATAAAATCTAAAAGTATCAGTATTTCAGATCCTATTATTTTTTCAATTTTTATTATTTTCACAGTGGAAAATTTGGGTATTATATTAAACTATTCTTTATTCTTCTGTCTGTGCCTTTATATTTTGAAGTGTAATTGTAGTTAGGTTAACATTAAGTTTATTTGTAGTAAGTTTTTCATAAAGAAGAGAATTAACTTTCCATATAAATGAGCATCAGGTATGGAATTACTGACTTTAGTGCAATATCTGTCTGATTATCCAGAATTATCACTTAAGATGTTTCTATTTTGGACAGCATAACTATTTAAGCTCATATTTTTATAATTCTGACTGAGAATTTAGGGACATGGTAATTTTTACCAACATTGAATCTGATAATTTTAAATAAAGCAACTAAATTTGGAACCTTTACCTATTAGTAGGAAACCAAGGCACTTAGGAACATATCGGTACGTTGGAAAATGTGCAAAGAACTTTTCTCTCAAAATGTGTTTAATGAATTGAATTCTAGGGACTATTTCCCATAATTTGGGTCTATGCTATCTTATTAATTTTTATATCTAACTTAAAAGGTATTTGAAAATATTCCATTTCTTTGTGGTTTATTACTTTCTGTCCTATAATAGTTCCATGCTAAGTGTATTTTAAAATAAAAGCCAAATTCAGAATTGAAGGGTGTTTTGTTTGCCTTCTATGCATTTGTCTCTGTATTATCCAATAGAGATATATAGAATATGCCTAGGATTTTCATGCTAGCAGGCTTTTCCTCTGAAGCATTTTATTCAAAATCAGAGTGCTGTTTTCAGTAATAGAAGACACTGAAGAAATTCTTTAGGGTTCCAGCTGACTTTGAGCTTCAATTATGATCATTCAGACACTGTACTTTTATTAGTGAAAAGTTTCATAATATTTCTTTAAGAAACTTATGAATAGGGGCGCCTGGATGGCTCAGACAGTTAAGCATCCGACTTTTGGTTTTGGCTCAGGTCATCATCTCAGGGTCATGAGATCCAGCCCCACCATTAGGCTCATGCTCAGCAGGGAGTCTGCTTGAGATTCTGTCCCTCTCCTGCTCCCTCCCCTTGCTCATGCTCGCTCGCTCTCTAAAATAAATACATAAATAAAATCTTTTTTTAAAAAAAAGAAACTTACGAATAAAATACGTTTCAGCAAACTGTGGCCAATAGTATTATAGGTAGTTGACTGCTAATTCATTGTTTCAGGAATTAAACATACTATTAGGAATAAGTATTTTTTTCAAGCTATATAAATATATGGACATTTCATTTTGTAATTTTAAAATGCCGTGATGGGGCGCCTGGCTGGCTCAGTAAGTAGAGCACTCTTAATCTCAGGGTTGTGAGTTCAAGCCCCACGTTGGGGGTGGAGCCTAATTAAAAAAAAAAAAGATAAAATGCCATGAATTGCAAAAGTAGGTCTGCCAGAAACTCATTTTAAGACCTAAGATAAAGCAATGCTACTACAGTAGATTTACATAATTATTTTTATTTACTAGCTTTCTTTATATATAATCTTTATTAAATGTTTCTTTCAAAGACAACATAAAAATTCAGTGATACAAGTATAATTTAAAAGAAAATTTTCATAAAACATTCCTTATGGAATGAGTAAATTCTAGAATGTTTTTATTTTGAGTATATGATAACACAATTTTATACAGCAAAGATTTTTTATTGGCATAGCAATTTCATTTTTGTTAACAAAGAATGTCTTCTCTAGATTTAAAACCTGTTTAATCTGGACATGAGTAAGAACCAATTTTTAAAATTCAACTTTAGG
Source organism: Halichoerus grypus (assembly GCF_964656455.1). Lineage (NCBI taxonomy): Eukaryota > Metazoa > Chordata > Mammalia > Carnivora > Phocidae > Halichoerus > Halichoerus grypus. Next base: position 26,762 of record NW_027555105.1, on the reverse strand, counting down.
GGCACCTGGGTGGGTCAGTCCATTAAGCGTCTGACTCTTGGTTTCGGCTGGGGTCATGATCTCAGGGTCCTGAGATGAAGCCCAAGTTGGGGAGTCTGCTTCTCTCCCTCTGCCCATCCCCCCACTTGCATGTGCCTTCTCTCTAAATAAATCTTTAAGAAAAATAAAATTCAACTTTATAGCTGAATTAGTTTTTCTTTTTTTTTTTTTCTTTTTAAGATTTTATTTATTTGACAGAGAGAGCACAAGCAGAGGGAGAGAGAGGGAGAAGCAGGCTCCCTGCTGAGCAAGGAGCCCGATGTGGGACTCGATCCCAGAACCCTGGGATCATGACCTGGGCCGAAGGCAGCCGCTTAACCGATTGAGCCACCCAGGCGTCCCTGAATTAGTTTTTCTGAAGGGAGTTTTTATTGTTTTTTTTTTTTTTTTTTTTTTTTTTTTTGGGAGTTTTTATTGTTTGCTAAGGAGATTTTTTGAGAAAGGAAACAAGCAGTAGTTTGAGAAGAGTACTGTAATCGGACATAGTGGGTCATACCATGGCAGGATATTTTGTCAAATTCTGGTCATGTTCTTCCAGTTTCTTCTGTAGTATACATAAGTTAAAAAGAAATCTCTTTACATTTGAATTTTAATAGTGGTTACATAAGCTGTAAGTAGCACAATAAAAATAAGTTTTAACATGCTAACTGTAAAGGACATTTTAGAAAACTCTTCATTTTTAGCCCACCAAATCACTACAGATCTTTATAAACAAAGCATGACTTCCTTGTGAGACACACAGGAGGGAAAACTCAAAGAAAAATAGAAGAAACATTTTTTTAAATAAAAATGTTTACAGAAATAAACACTAACTTGTTAACCTCAACTAGCTGGTATTTCCTAATTTTGTCTTTTTCCTTTCATCATCTTTAGTCTTGGTGCATTTTCCATGGATAAGTTTAAAAAGCCCAGCCCCTAGCATTGCAAGCAATAGGATATGACAGAATATGTTTGCACTTTAGGAGGTTACCCCTGATTTTCTGAAAGCCGAATGAACTGTAAAATTGCTGTATGAACTATACTAACAGATTATACCCTGCTGTCTGCAACAGCATTCAACTATGTCACAAAGTCCATTATCTCAGGTTTTAAAAGTTCATACACTCACCTATTATGCTGTTTGTAGTATTTGTTTGATTTCATACATATTTTTCAAGTTTTCTTTGTTACATGACATATTCTTTTGAGATATAAAATGGATTCTTTAAAAAAAAATTACCACAGTATTATTACCTCTTCAGATTTGAGGTTTATCCCTTGTCCTATATTAGGGGTTCTCTTAAATGAAATCCATTATGGCACATATCATAACCTGTAATTATCTCATGGATTATTGACTTTGCAAATTTTTTGTCTTCATCTCTATGATGTAAACTCCATGAGCAAAAGTAGCTTGTGCTTCTGTTTACTTCTGGGTCCCTGGGACACAAGAGGCATTCAATTAATATATGTTGAATAAATACTCAGTCCATAGACAGGCTTCAGTATGTGCATTTTTCTGGGGGAAAAATTCTACAACTTCCATCAGATCCTCAAAGAGATCAATGATCTAAAAAAGTTAAAAATTATATAATAGCCTTTTACTCGTTTTAGCTGTTTTTAAAAGTTTAGGTTGTAAATAAATGCTTCCAACTTATCTGGTAGGAATTTTGTCACTTTTCATGCAAATATTTAAAGGATAATTTAGATTCTTGAAATGTTTTGCCTGTAATTACTACAATGCCCTGGTAAATAAAATGTGATTTGTATCCAAATTTATTTTATTATTTATTTTTATTATTTTATCTATTTTTGTTTTCTTTAAAAGCAAATCTGATGGGGTACCTGGGTGGCTCAGTTGTTAAGCGTCTGCCTTCGGCTCAGGTCATGATCCCAGGGTCCTGGGATCGAGTCCCGCATCGGGCTCCCTGCTCTGCGGGGAGCCTGCTTCTCCCTCTCCCACTCCCCCTGCTTGTGTTCCCTCTCTCACTGTCTCTCTCTATCAAATAAATAAGTAAAATCTTTAAAAAAAAAAAAAAAGCAAATCTGAAAAAATATTCTGTATATATGAAGATATAACTTTAGTTTCTAGTAATAAGCAATATAAATGTACTATTCTTGAGAATATTACTTTGTACGGTTGATCTTTAATTTTTCACATAATCAACTACTTCACAATCTGATTCTTATAACTAAAATGATATTTTTAATTCCAATATAGATGAAATATATTCAAGGCTTAAATGTCAATTTTTACTTAGCACAGTTAAAAGGTTCCCCAAATTCCAAAAGTCTCCAGGTCCAGATTTATGGGACTCGGTTGGGGACTGGTTGGCAATAAAATGGATTCTAATTCCCCTAATATTTAAAGGGTCTTTTCCCCTCCCCCACCTTTTTATCTGGGTTGATTTAGGGATAAAATTCACCAAACTAATTTTATTTTATTTTTTTTAAGATTTTATTTATTTGAGAGAGAGCAGGAGAGAGCATGAGCAAGGGTAGAGGGAGAAGCAGGCTCCCCTCTGAACAGGGAGGCCAATATGGGGCTCAATCCCAGGACCCTGGGATCATGACCTGAGCTGAAGGTAGACGCTTAACCGACTGAGCCACCCAGGCGCCCCTCACCAAACTCATTTTAATGGATAGTGTTACTTTTGCTCATTTCTGATTGAAATACTGTGATAACTATCTTGAAATAGTAAACATAAAAAAACTGAATACTCCCTCCTCAACATTTTCTCCTCTGCAAAATGTTTCAAATAGCGTTACAAGATAAACATTTAAAACATATTTCTCTTGGCAACATATTCCCAAAATCTTATTTAAATTATTTATGGACACAAGTTGTAAATTTTTTAAAATTAACATATAAGTTAATTTATAAGTATCATTAATTAATTATAAACCTAAATCCAGTATTTACATCTGAAATATTTTTCTACCTTTACTAAAAATAGTCTACATTTTCCCACTGTTATATATGTTAAGGGGAATTATAGAATTATAAAATATTTTAGACTATATGGGATCTTAGAGCTCATACATGGCAACTTTTTATCAAATTCACAAAATCTATGATATTATTAGCAGACAGGCATACTTCAGACATATTGCAGGTTTGGTTACACACCACTGCGATTAAGTGAATTTCACAATAAGGTGAGTCAAATCAATTTTTTGGTTTCCCAGTGCATATAAAAGTTATGTTTACACTATACTGTAGTCTATTAAGTGTCCAATAGCATTACATCTAAGGAAACAATGTACATACCTTAATTTAAAAATACTTTATGGCTAAAAAATGCTAACCATCATCTGAGCTTTCAGCGAGTCCTAATCACTGATCATCATCATCATCATAATGAAAATGTTTGAAATACCGCAAGAATTACCAAAATGTGACACAGAGACACAAAGTGAACAAATGCTGCTGGAAAAATGGCACTGATTGAGTCGCTTGACAAAGGGTTGCCACAAACCTTCAATTTGTAAAAAACCCACAGTATCTGTGAGAAGCAATAAAATGAGGTATGCCTGTAATTATGCACAGTCTTCTTAATTACTTACAGTCAGGCAAACTATAACTTTATGATACACTGTTGAACAGTTTTTGTTGTTTTTTTTTTTTTTAAAGATTCTATCCATCTATTTGGACGAGAGAGAGAGAGCACAAGCAGGGTGAGTGGCGGGCATAGGGAGAGGGAGAAGCAGGCTCCGCGCTGAGCATGGAGCCTGATGTCCTGGGATCATGACCTGAGCCTAAGGCAGACGCTTAACCAACTGAGCCACCCAGGCACCCCTGTTGAACAGTCCTAAGTGAAATAAAATTCTGATGGGCTAAGAGCAGTGTGGTGGGGCAGAAGATACATTTTTGGTAGAAGAAATGGGATGAACCAAAGCACAGAGATGGGCAGGTGTTAGACATGTTTAGCAAACAATTGCATTGCAGTCTGTGTGGAGCATCAAGGTACCTGGAAGGGAACAGCAGGATATAAAGCTGAAAAGTTTGTTAAAATGTTTAATAAACAAGGAGTATAAATAATGAAGTGTTGGGCGCCTGGGTGGCTCAGTTGGTTAAGCGACTGCCTTCGGCTCAGGTCATGATCCTGGAGTCCCTGGATCGAGTCCCGCATCGGACTCCCTGCTCGGCAGGGAGTCTGCTTCTCCCTCTGACCCTCCCCCCTCTCATGTGCTTGCTCTCTTTCATTCTCTCTCTCTCAAATAAATAAATAAAAAATCTTAAAAAAAAAAAAGAAAAAAGAAACAAGCCCTTTATGGAGCTATAATATAAAAAAAAAAAAAAAAAAAAAAAAAAAAATGAAGTGTTGCCTTTCTTTACCAGTAGAAGAGCTGCACTATTTATTACTCACTTAGCTTGGGGATGAAATTACACCCAACTTGAAGGTAATCAAAACTATTTTTGATAGATATTTGTTTCTTGTTTTTTTAAAAAATCTCTGATAAAAAGACTTACATGTTTTGCTTTAAGTTTTGTTTACTTATTAAGAAGAAAAACAAGGCAATTTCATATATTAACCTTGGATTTAATATGAAGAAGCCCAAGGCCTTGAATTTGGGTAACATGAGATCATGAACGCTATAGTTGCAGTTATCGAGAGGAGGAAGCCCCCAGTGAGTTGAGAACTTTGAATACGAAGTTATATGCTCCTTGCCTTCCAAACCCTAACTAGAGGGATGTAAAACAAACTAATGTTATACCCAGAAACCTGCTAACAGACCATGAGGAAATAGGTCATGAGGATAAGGGAGAGGCTGCAGACCAGCAACAAGGAGACTTGGTGGGTTCTTCAGTGAGAACTGCCTCCCAGGGGACTCACTCTGGGATTTCCAGCCATGCTCTGAGAATAATGTTGGTGTTCTTCAACTTATTTCATATCCCACCATACTGAGACTGTAACATTTCGTCTATGGATTGAGGTCAGAACCTATCACATATATGACTAACCCCAACTGCTTGAGACATGAAGATTGTGAGGTGAGTATAGAAAGGGTGTTTGCTAGTAGAATCACAGACACCAAAATATGTTCCCCATGTATGAGGTAATCCGCAGTATACCCATAACCACCTAATTTTCCTGATTCAATATTATTGTTCAAGAAGGCTCCTGACTTCCTCATTAAGGGTATGTGTGACTTATTTTAAAAAGACATAATGACCATATTTACCTTACAGTTAGCCCTCAAACATGTTACTAGCTATTACAGATCTGTAAATATAGGCATTCCATATACATCATTCATCTGAAATTCTCATTCCAAAGAAACATGGCTGACTGTTCCATGAAATGGTTTTATAAGCAGAAAGGAAAGATTATAGACTTCTGTTTTGGGGGGGGGGGCTTTAATGCATTCCATATCATGATATGTTAATATCTCATAAAGCTCACTTCAGATTTTGGGCTTGCAAGGAGCGGTTTTTCTCAAATCCTGACCCTGACACTTTACAGAACTCTTTTGTCCATTCTTGTGAAAATTTTTGTGTAGGAATTCCATTCTGCGTGAAGATGCTAATGCCAAACTGGTATTGACTTTCATGTTCCCATTCTGTGTCTGTTCTCTCTAAAACACAGTGACAAAATAGGTTTGTGGAATAAAAGAAACACATTCAAGCCAGTATGTTACAGATGAAATTAGAAGACCAGAAGTTTTGTTTTGACTTTATTTTGGACTTGGCTCTAATTTGCTTTACCTTTAGGCACTAGCTCTGTCTTCTATGAGACACAGTTTCCTCACATATAAAATGAAGAGGTTAGACTTGATATTCTTTAAGATCCCTTTCAACATTAAAATTTAATAAACTATATTAGACTGAGTAAAAACAAAGGGAATATTTCTATTGTTTTTACTAGGCTACTAAAATTTAAAGAAAAAAACCACAAATTTTAATCCATTTCCATTAAAGAAATAGAGTTGAGGGAGCATATCTTGTCCTGTCCACAAAAAGTTTGAATACACCCCTTTAAGAAAGTTACAAGTTTCTCCAAAAAGAGACAATGAGTTAATTGCTTTACAAGGGTCATAACATTGGTTTGAATGGCAAGGTTGTTTTTTGTTTTGTTTTTTTAAGATTTTATTTATTTATTCATGAGAGAGAGAGAGGCAGAGGGAGAAGCAGGCGGTGGAGCAGGGAGCCTGATGTGGGACTCGATCCTAGGACCCCAGGACCATGACCTGAGCCGAAGGCAGACTAATCGACTGAACCACTCAGGCACCCTTGAATGGCAAGGTTTAAAGTGACTTCGAAGTATTACCTAATTCAACCTACTCTCCAAATAGTTCTGAATTGTAATCACCCTAAACAGATAGTTCTTTGTTAAAAAATAAAAGAGGGAGAGACAGGGTAGACACCAAAGACCTCAGTAATTCTATAATTCATTGAAAAACTGTTGCTAGCTATGGGGATGGATGTGTAAATGAAAAAGAAAGAAAAAAGAAAATCTTCAGGAGTCTCATCAGAACTAAAACAAAAAGAAGGATATGCTGGATAAGGCATGTAAAATTACCTTATTACAAGCATAAACTTGGTATGAACCTTGAAGATTCATGTTGCATTTTTGAAAATAAGACCCTTGTAACATAAAACATTTTAAAGTTGTAGAGCATAGTATTAAGTTATAAATATTTCTTATTTTATTTTTTTTTATTTTTTTTTTTTTTAAGATTTTATTTATTTATTCATGAGAGACAGAGAGAGAGAGAGGCAGAGGGAGAAGCAGGCTCCCAAGGAGCAGAGAGCCCGATGCGGGACTCGATCCCAGGACCCTGGGATCATGACCTGAGCCGAAGGCAGACGCTTAACCATCTGAGCCACCCAGGCGCCCTAAATATTTCTTATTTTAAAGATTTTATTTGAGAGAGAGAACAGAGTGAGAGAGCACAAGCGGCGGTGAGAGACAAAGGGTGAGGGAGAAGCAGACTCCCCACTGAGCAGGGAGCCCGATGCGGGGCTCGATCCCAGGACCCTGGAACCATGACCTGAGCCGAAGACTGATGTTTAACCCACTGAGCCACCCAGGCGCCCCATAAATATTTTTTACGCCAAACATAAAATCCCTTCCTTTGTTCACTAGAACATTTCTCAAATTTAATAATGCTTACTGCAGAAAGGCATTTTTAATAAGTTCTTTTAGAAAACATGAGGTTATTCCTGAATGTCATTCAGTGGTTTTCTTATGATGGTTCTACTTACAATTTCTTAACTTTGTGATGGTGCAAAAGGGATATTTATTCAGTAGAAACTGTACATGGGATTTTGAGTTTTGATCTTTCCTGGCTAGTGATATGTGGTACAACACTCTTGTGATGCTGGGCAGCGGCGGCAAGCTACCCCTCCCAGGCAGCCAAGTGATTATGTGGGTAAACAACCAATATACTTGCAACCATTCTGTACCCAGACACCCATTCTGTTTTTCACTTTCAGTACAGTATTCAATATTTTACATGATATATTCAATACTTTATTATAAAATAAGCTTTTTTTAAAGGATTTTATTTATTTATTTGACAGAGAGAGACACAGCTAGAGAAGGAACACAAGCAGGGGGAGTGGGAGAGGGAGAAGCAGGCTTCCCGCTGAGCAGGGAGCCCGATGCAGGGCTCGATCCCAGGACCCTGGGATCATGACCTGAGCCGAAGGCAGACGCCTAATGACTGAGCCACCCAGGCGCCCTACTATAAAATATGCTTTGTGTTGGATGATTTTGCCCAACTGGAGACTAATGTGTTCTGAGGATGATTTTGCCCAGCTGGAGACTAATGTGTTCTAAGGTAGGCTACGCTAAACTATGTTCAGTGGGTAGTGTATTAAATGCATTTTTGACTTTGATATTTTCAGCTTAACAGTGGGTTTACCAGAACATAAACCTGTGTTAAGGAAGATCTGTAATTGAAATTAAATCCCAATACCTTCAGAATGTCATCAAGGTCCTACATAATCTGGCCCTACCTACCTCTTTGACTCAAACTCCATTCCAATCACAACGGCTTATTTATCTAACTCAAACATCACAGACTTTGCCACTGCCATCTCCCTGGCCTGGAATACTACCCCCTGCCTCTTCATATGGATGGCTTCCCCTCTTCATTCAATTAAATAGCATCTTCTAAAAGAAGCTCTCCCTGGTCATCTTATCTAATGATGCCCCCATCTCCTGTATGTTTTTATTTATCACATTATCTTGTATTTTGTTCATAGCACTGAAATTACCTTGTTTATTTGTTTGCTTTTTATATTCTTTCCCCACTAGCATGGAAGCTCTGTGAGGGCAGAGACCATATCTATCATACTTTATGCGTTATTCCCAGCCCTAGATTTAGTAGGGACTCAACACATATTTGTTTATGAATGACTGAATGGATCTGCCTTATTTTACAGTGCTGCATGGTATAATTACATAATTCTACCACAGTTTATTCAACCATCACGCTATTAATGGACTTTCAGATTGCTAATTTTTTGCTATAACAATGCTACTCTGAAGATTCTTGTGTCTTTTTTAAAATTTTTCTTTATTTTAGAGAGAGAAAGAACACACACACACGTGAGCAGAGGGGAGGCCGGGCTCGATCTCATGACCCTGAGATCATGACCTGGGCCAAAATCAAGAGTCAGCTTAACCGACTGAGCTACCCAGGGGTCCATTCTTGTGTCTTTTTGTAATTGGGTGTGACTACATATAGGCAGGGAGCCAACCAGAAATAAGTAAATAAGACGAGATCCTGACGGGGCGCGTGGGTGGCTCAGTCGTTAAGCGTCTGCCTTCGGCTCAGGTCATGATCCCAGGGTCCTGGGATCGAGCCCCGCGTCGGGCACCCTGCTCGGCGGGAAGCCTGCTTCTCCCTCTCCCACTCCCCCTGCTTGTGTTCCCTCTCTGGCTGGCTTCCTCTCTGTCAAATAAATAAAATCTTTAAAAAAAAAAAAAAAGACGAGATCCTATCTTCTTCCCCAACATCATTTATTTCCTTTTCTCACAGAAATTTAAAAAGCTCTCATACACAAAATAATTTTTATGTATTTTTTTTTTTTAAGTAGGCCCCATGCCCAGCATAGAGCCCAACCAGGCTTGAACTCAGAACCCTGAGACCAAGACCTGAGCTGAGGTCAAGAATCCGACACTTAACCAACTGAGCCACCCAGGACCATTAATACACAAAATAATTTTTAAACATAAAACAAGTTTTTGTTTTGTTTTGTTTTGTTGGTAATAGCTCAGATCCAAAGAGAAAGTCTTACATTCTTACATCAAGAATGTATTCTCTGTCCCAATCTAGTTAGATTTCAGATTCTCTGATATCACAGAAATCACCATGGGATTGTAAGAAGATAGAACGAGACTTTTAAAATTACCTCTGCAAATAATCTCAAGTTTTATCTTTCATCATCTCATGGTCTTAATCATCTCTCTTGGCTCCCTGCCTGTATATATCTTCAGCAACTTATACTAGAATGTTAAAAAGTGCTATGCTGAACATTTTGCAATTATCATTTTAAATGGATGTTTATTGTATTTGCATTAATTTTTATATTTAAAAATTTGCTATACTGAAAAAAATATATGATCTATTTTAAGAAAAATAATAGCAAGAATGAAAAGACAACAGATCTGCTAATATTGTTCTTCATGGGCAATAATTTCTTGTGGTCCTTCCCTTTTCCGCCCAGGCATCCCAAAATGGTTTTTAAAAATAAAAGTAATTGTCTCATTTAACTGAATGTCTAGTAGTGGGCTCCAGGCCATATTTGATCCAGTGAAAGCTAAAGCCATGGAAATAGATATAATTGCTTCTGGAGCAATCTTCACAACATATGTTTCATCTCAAAGACAAACACCAGTCAGCTAAGTATTTTGCTGAAGGGCTATATGAAGAATTATTTAAATTCTGTTGTTGGGGGCGCCTGGGTGGTTCAGTCGGTTAAGCCTCTGCCTTCAGCTCAGATCATTATCTCAAGATCCTGGGATGGAGCCCTCATCAGGCTCCCTGCCCAGCAGGGAGTCTACTTCTCCCCCTGCCACTCCCCCTGCTCGTGCTTTCTCTTTCTCTCTCCCTCCCTCTCTCTCTCTCTACCAAATAAATAAAATCTTAAAAAAAAATAAATTCTGTCGATAGGAGTTGATATATAACAAGATTCAGGGCGCCTGGGTGGCTCAGTCGGTTAAGCGACTGCCTTCGGCTCAGGTCATGATCCCGGGGTCCTGGGATCGAGTCCCGCATCGGGCTCCCTGCTCTGTGGGGAGCCTGCTTCTCCCTCTCCCATGCCCCCTGCTTGTGTTCCCTCTCTCGCTGTGTCTCTCTCTGTCAAGTGAATAAATAAAATCTTAAAAAAAAAAAAAAAAAAAAAACAAGATTCAACCAGGTAAGTTTGAAGATGTAATTGGCTTTATTAAACAATTCATGAATTGGGCAGCACTCCATCTAGCAAGTAGAGAGGCACTCCAAGGAGTTTATAGACCAAGATGGGGGGGGGGGGGGTGGCAAGAAAGTGATTAGCAAAAGAAAAGGATTATTTCAGAGGAGGCTGTTTGCTAGGGGAAAGCAAAGTGTCTTATGCAGATTACCTCATCTTTCTTTGGGGGATGATCTGCAAACCCTATGTATGCCAAGAAAGAAGGTCTAAGAAAGAACCCCACCATTTAGATCAATAATTGTGTGATTCATATTTGTAAAACTGGTGAAGAACATTATTTTTCAGTGTTTTGTTCTGTTTCAGAGAGAGAGAGAGAAAGAAAGAGAAGGGGGTTGCAGAGAGAGAATCCCAAACAGGCTCCATGCCTAGGGCAGAGCTGGACTCAGGGCTCAATCTCACAACCCTGAGATCATGACCTGAGCTTAAACCAAGAGTTGGATACTCAACCGACTGAGCCACCCACGTGCCCCATTAACAGGCATTTTCAATTTTCTATTAAAAAAAAAAAACACCGAAAGGGGTGCCTTCCTCTGTCCCTCTCCCCACTCGTGCACTCTCTCTCTGAAATAAATTTTTAAAATCTTTAAAAAAAAAAAAAAGAAAATGCCCATTAGTGATCAAGATTTATAATAAAAATTATACTATGGGTTTAATAGATATCTGCACCATCATTTTCAAAGCACTGTTTATAACAACCTTAAGAGTGACATCTTTGGACACCTGGGTGGCTCAGTCAGTTGGGCGTCTGCCTTTGGCTCGGGTCATGATCCCAGGGCCCAGGATCCAGTCCCACATCGGACTCCTTGCTCAGCGGGGAGCCTGCTTCTCCCTCTGCCTGCCGCACCCCGGCTTGTGCTCTCTCTCTCACTGAAAAATAAGTGAATAAAATCTTTAAAAAAAAAAAGAGCGACATCTTTGTTTCTCTTTCTGAACTTTCTGAACTCTCTTTCTGAACTGAAAACAAATCAATAACAATTCATTTCATTTAGTACATCCAATTCATTTCAATTAGTACAACGAAAATCATGTATCACTAATGTTTACTAATAATCATGCAAGAGCATAAACTACTGTGTTTCAAATAACCTTCATTTATCAACATTTAAATTGACAGTATTTTTTTAAAGATTTTATTTATTTGAGAGAGAGAGAGACAGAGACAGAGAAAGACAGCATAAGCTGGAGGAGGGGCAGAGGAAAAAGCAGACTCCCCTGCTGAGCAGGGAGCCTGATGCGGGGCTCTATCTCAGGACCACAGGATCATGACCTGAGCCGAAGGCAGGCGCTTCTACCGGCTGAGCCACCCAGGTGCCCTAAATTGACAGTATTTTATTGAAATACCATAAATATAAAACAATAGTTTCTCCTGCCTCAAAAATAATAATTCTTATAAATCATAGTTAGATTTAAAAGAAAAGAGAAAGGAAGAATGTTTACAAAAGTTCATATAAACCTACTTCTAATGCATTCAATAACATATATTTAATAACTTCAGTTTTTTCTAGAGTAAACTGAACAAACTGAAAGTTTTGACTTCTGCCTAAATTTATCCAGATATTTCAAATCAGCATTTTATTTTCTGCTATGCAAGCAGAAAGTCCTGAACTTGAAATACGTCACTTTAGGGGTGCCTGGGTGGCTCTGTTGGTTGAGCGTCTGCCTTCGGCTCAGGTCGTGGTCTTGGGGTCCTGGGATTGAGCCCCCTATCCGGCTCTCCACTCAGTGGTGAGTCTGCTTCTCCCTCTGTGATCTCTCTTGCTTTTGCTCTCTCTCAAATAAATACAATCTTTAAAAAAAAAAAACAACACACACACAAAAATAAAATAAATTAAAATAAAATACTTCACTTTAAGGACATTTCTATTGCAGGGGGAAAAAAATCCCACGAATCAGTACCCTAATAATTATAAAACTATAAAATAGTTGGAAAGAAATGTGTATCTCTCTTATGCTACTGGAGCTTAAGACTCCATTAAAAAATCTCGTCTAATTAAGGACTGAGCAGAGGTAGGGAACACTTTTCCAGGTCTAAAACAAATCAGTAACAAGAGGATGAAGATTTCCCAATTGTTAATAATTAATTAATCAGTTCAAACTATAAAAGACTACTATGTATTACCAGATTGGAAATTAATCATTGCCAGACTTACACAGATCTTCTCTACCATGTTCAAAAAAGAGCATGACTAATGCAGTGATGGGAATTTCCAACATTATATACCTAGCAAATACATCATTAGTAATATTGGTGAAACCTTAACCGACATATGCTACCTCTTTCAAGGTTCTCAATATAAAGTTTCAAATAAGTGTTCAATACAAATCCTGATACAGGTTGGCATTTAAAAAGATTTTGTTCTATTTCTGTTTAAGGTGTTTCTAGGAGAGTAGTCTGAATATTTTTTTCTTATGAAGAGTGTGTTCTCACAAGAATCAAAATTAGTGATATTTTGAAAATCTAGTAATATGTGTAACCACATAAGAGTAAAACAGTAGTTGTTTTGTTTCCAGAGAAAGAACTTCTCTATTCCTTTGCAGCTATTCAAAACAATATATTGGAGGTTTACAAAATCAGGAAGTAACATTAACAACTTACTTTCACTATTCTTGATAGAGAAGTCCTAAACTAATCAGCAGTAATTTGCACATTTTTATATTATCTGTACTTTAAAGTGTATTGATTTATAGCTAAATGTCAGTTAAATAAAATTAACCAGAATGCTTTGAGATGAACCATTTAATTAGTTTTTTAAAAATCAGTTGAGTGTTAAAAAAGAGCTCTTTTTGATGAAAGTCTTCTTAAATTTACAAATAAATATTTCCAGTATTTGGTAATTACACTTTAACTTTCCTTTAACAATGGAGTCTAATCTCCCCTCACAGTAAATATCTGGAACAGCAAGTTTCTGTGTGCTACTGCGGTCTGTGTAGGGGGACACTGTTCTCAGAGCATAGAGGCTGCTTTTTCTAAAAGGGGGTTGCAGCAAAGATTTCTGATTGGGTACAGAACATTTTAATGTAGCCATTTTATGCAGTCATTTCAGTGCATGAATGAATAAAACTTGCTCATAGTTACATAAAAAATTAAAACATAACTGAGATATAAAAGGAAAAATAACTCTGCCCCCCTGAAATAATCTCACTGCTCAGAGATAACCACTGTTGACCAATCCTTCTGTAGACTTTTTATTTTTCTTTTTTTAATTATTATTTTTATTAATTTTTTTTTCTTCTAGAGAGAGAGCGCGCTCTTGAGCAAGTGCAAGAGGAGGAGGGCCAGAGGGGGAGGGAGAATCTTTTTTTTTTTTTTTGAGAGGAAGAATCTTAAACAAGCTCTGTGCTCAGCGCCTAGCCCTGACCCTAGCCCTGATGTGGGGCTCGATCTCACAACCTTGAGATCAAGACCTGAGCTGAAATCAAGAGTCAGCCCGCTTAACCTACTGAGCCACCCAAGCGCCCCTGGACTTTTTAAAATGTATTCACTAAGAGCGCCTGGGTGGCTCAGTCGGTTAAGCGGGCTGACTCTTAATTTCAGCTCAGGTCTTGATCTCAGGGTCCTGGGATCCAGCCCTGTGTCAGGCTCTGCACTCAGTGAGGAGTCTACTTGTCCCTCTCCCTCTGCCCCTCCCCGCTGCTTGCCTGCATTCTCTCTCAAATAAATAAAAATCTTTTAAAAAATAAAATGTATACACTAGCATATATATCCTTTTGCAATTTAAAAATGAGCTATATATATGGTTCTGTATGGTTTTCTTCATTTAAAAATGTGTATGAGGGGGCGCCTGGGTGGCTCAGTCGTTAAGCGTCTGCCTTCGGCTCAGGTCATGATCCCAGGGTCTTGGGATCGAGCCCCGCATCAGGCTCCCTGCTCAGCATGGAGCCTGCTTCTCCCTCTCCCTCTGTCCCTCCACCTGCTTGTTCTCTCTCTCTCTCTCTCTCAATCTGTCAAATAAATAAATAAAAAATCTTTAAAAAAAAAATGTGTATGAGGAAGGATCTACTTAATTTTAATACCTATTATTGTATTCTTGTAGCATAATTTAACTAGTATTCCATTTGTACATTTAAGATATTGCTAGGTTTTTAAAAAATAGTGATATAGTGACCATCCCTGTGTATACATTTTTATACATTAATACAAAGTGGAACTGATCAGTAAACCTTTGTGGATTTCTTCGTATTGACAGATGTTGTCAAACTGCCTTCCAGATAGGTATTATTAATTTCTGGCACCACTAATGGTATATGACAGCACCTGCTTCCCTATTCATCATCAGTACTGGCTGGATATTATTGAACTTTTCCATATTTCACTGAGTGAAAAATGTTTCATTCTTAAAATTATTTTTATTTATTTTGCATTTACTTATTTATAAAGTTAAACATTTTTCCAAATGTTTATTTTTTTCCCCTGTGTTATATATTCACATCTTTGTCAGTTTTTCTTTAGGCTTTTGTCTTACTGGTTTGTGAGAGCTCTTTGCATATTAACCCTTTCTGTCATTTATACAGAATGAATATATATACATTATTCCAAAGGACTATTTTATGTAACTAAAAACAAATGTGGAATTAACTACAACCTATTTCCAAGTTAAAAAAAAAATCAAAGGGAAGAAAAGTATGCTCCCATATGCTTACCAAAAGTAGATAATATATACATATATGGCATATGGTATCTCTGGAAAGATACCGAAGAAACCAGTTGTCGGATCAGCTTTGGGAAGAGAAATGGGGAGACAGAATGGGAGGGTAATTCACTCTTTAATGTATACACTTCTGTACTGCTTCAAGGTTTTTTCTTTTTTTGTTTTACCATGAATGTGGATCACCTATTCAAAGTTCATAATCTTTCTAAAGAAATGAGATAATTCAAATTCAGTCTTTTTCTTTCTTGGCTATCCTATTTTCCCAAAACTAATGTTGAATAACCTTTGTGCTCATTCTAAAATGTTATCTTTATCATGTACTAAATTCCCATATAAATATTAGTCTTTTTCTGGAGCCTTTACTCAGCTTCATTGATTTGTTTATCTGGTTGCAAGTGTTTCAAGTACTGCACCTTTACAATAAGGTTTTTTTTTTTTTTAAGATTATTTATTTATTTATTTGACAGAGAGATAGAGAGAGGACAAGCAGGCAGAGCAGCAGGCAGAGGGAGAGGGAGAAGCAGGCTCCCTGCCGAGCAGGGAGCCCGATGTGGGCCTCGATCCCAGGACCCTGGGATCATGACCTGAGCCGAAGGCAGACGCTTAATGACTGAGCCACCCAGGCGCCCCTACAATAAGTTTTAATTTCTAGGAAGACTAATCAATCCTCTACTAATGTTCTTCTTTAAAAAGTTTTTTTCCAGGGCGCCTGGGTGGCTCAGTCAGTTGAGTGTCTGACTCTTAGTTACAGCTCAGGTCATGAACTCAGTGTCGTGAGGTAGAGCCCCACCTCGGGCTCCGTGCTGGGCGAGGAGCCTGCTTGAGATTCTCTCTCTCCCTCTCTCTCTGCTCCTCATCCTGCTCGTGCACACTCTCTCTCTCTAAATAAATCTTTAAAAGTAAATAAATAAATAAAAAAGAAAGTTTTTTTCCATCTATTCTCATATTTCTAGATGGATTTTTTTGGCCAGCCTGAATTTTTTTATTATGGCAAAATATACATAAAATGTACCATTTTAACCATTTTTAAGTGCACAGTTTTGTTGCACACTCACATTGTTGTGCAACTATCACCACCACTTATCTCCAGAATCTAGATGAATTCTAATAACACTTTGTCAGGTTCCAAAAAATAATGCTGCCAATATTCTGATTCTTATTATTTAATGTGTGATTTACATAGAATAATATTTTTACAACTGCTTTCTAACCAAGCACAATATATGTCTTTTCATGTTGGTCATTCATTTATCACTCACTCAAGAAACATTTATTGAGTGCCTGTTACACCAGGAACTGTACTAGGCACTGGAGATGTAAGTGTAACTCAAGTAATATATCTGTTTTTACAGATATTATGAAATCCAGAAGGTGAAATAAAGATTAAGCAAATAATTGCACATATAAACATAAATTGCCAAGCTTTAAGGGATAAATAGATACACGGGTCCATGATGGACTTACATGAAGTGATTTGATAAAATCCAGGGGATCTGGGCAGTCCCCCCGAATGACAACTGAACTGACTCTGGAAAATATACTCAAATCATCTTCAATATCCTCCAGCTGGCTTCACACAGGCCTGGCACATTTCTTAGGTTTGTCCCTGAGTATATAATCTTTTAAATAGTGTATGGGATCTTTCATTCATTTTATGTTCTAACTGGGTCTTTCCTATTTATGGGAAAGCTATTGATCTTTGAGTATTAAATTTGTAATCAGCTGCCTTTAGAATTTTGACTGTTTTTGAGGGAACTCATTCTTTCCTTCCTATACATTTTTGCCCCAGCCAATAAGGTAAGAAAGAAATGTCTGTGAAAGCTTCCATTCTTTGGGAAGTTTTAGGGGATATGCTGCTATCTTCTCTCCACCCCTGTGAATGCAAGAGTGATCTATGTATTTGGTGAAATGGTGAGACTATGACATCTATTTAATCACCTTTCTGTATTGAGTAGAATTAATGTGTGAAAGGCCACAGCTCATATGTGGCCTATTTCTTTTGGCTCTCTATAATCAACAAGGAAGGCAGATCCCAATCCACCAATCCACCATGCAGCAGGCAATACGTTTGCTCTGCTGATATAACTCTCCCACTACAGCAGTGCCTGCGTGGCTCAGTCGGTTAAGAGTCCAACTCTTGATTTCGGCTCAGGTTGTGATCTCAGGGTCCTGGGATTGAGCCCTGCATCAGCAGGGAGTCTGCTTGAGGATTCTCTCTCCTTCTCCCCCTGCCTCTCCCCGCTTGCATGCATGTGCTCTCTCACTCTCTCAAATAAATAAATCTTAAAAAAAAAAAAAAATTAAATAACTCTCCCATTACAGAAAGGATGTTTGAGTTCCACACATAATTACTCCATGTATCATTTCAGATTGTTTGGCCAGGAAAAAACTTGAAAATTATATTTTCATTCTTACATCTTGAATTTTCACCTATCTTAGAATGCAATTAAAATACTTAATTGTATCAGCTTGAAGAGTTTGATTAAAGAATAAAAAGCATTCTGTCAGTGCAGTACTTACTATTCACCAAACTCTCTGGACTGTACATTCATCATAAAAAATGTTTAAGTGTCCATTCCCAATCTTTAATTAATAAATTATATGTACTATAGCAATGTTCTTCATATTATAAAATACACACAGAATAAGGATTTTTAAAGAATGAGATCTTTAAAATAATTTTTACTTATTGTTTCTCAAATATTTTGCTCTCACCAAAAATAATAATAATGATAATTTCATTATTTTTTAAAATCTTGGTTTAACATCTTGGATATGAAGATACTTGTGAGTGTAATTCTACATTCAATCTATTTTACTTCTTGGTTTTAATGTTTTTTTTTTTTAAGATTTTATTTATTTATTTGACAGAGAGAAGCACAGCGAGAGAGGGAACACAAGCAGGGGGAGTGGGAGAGGGAGAAGCAGGCTTCCCGCGGAGCAGGGAGCCTGATGTGGGGCTTGATCCCAGGACCCTGGGATCATGACCTGAGCTGAAGGCAGACACTTAAATGACTGAGGCACCCAGGAGCCCCATGGTTTTAATGTTATTATAGATGAAAACATACCTCAGAAAGGTAGTAAGATTCAAAGGGAATTAGTACAAAATAAGGATACTCATTTATTCTATCCTATATCCTAACTATGGGGATTTTTGTGAAATTCTACTAGAAATATCCATCTTCCCTAACATGAACCAGAAGATGTTGCAGTTTTATATGTAACAAATAGATTAAAAATCTACTGTAATTCTTAATTTAGAAAATTTTCGGGGCGCCTGGGTGGCTCAGTTGTTAAGCGTCTGCCTTTGGCTCAGGACATAGTCCCAGGGTCCTGGGATCAAGCCCCGCGTTCGGCTCGCTGCTCTGCGGGAAGCCTGCTTCTCCCTCTCCCACTCCCCCTGCTTGTGTTCCCTCTCTCGCTGTGTCTCTCTCTGTCAAATAAATAAATAAAATCTTAAAAAAAAAAAAAAGAAAATTTTCAAACAAGTTTGACAATCATTTCTAAATTTCAGTATACTTGAATTTTTATAGGTGAAAACTGTCATTTTCAGCAATAAAAATACACAACAGAAACATTTCCAAGCCTGTATTTTCAAATTATACAGTTTTTGATAAGAAATTACTTTTCCATTCATTGTTAAAAGATCACTGTTACCTGAAATAGTCATATCAAGTGCTCCTTTTTTCTGTTCCCCAAAATATTTGCCAACATTGCATTTTACAGAAAGCCACTTGTCAGCACAAGAAACACAGGAAATTTAAAACCCTTTCCTTTTGGTACAAAGAAAACGTGTAATTTCTCTTCACTTTGGCAACTCTATTAAGTATTTGCCACAGAAAAATCAGTGAACCTCTCCCTCTTTTGTATGAAAAATTTTTATACTCATTCTACATAATTAAAAAGTATTATAAAGGGTTACACTAAAATTTTAAAGTCTTGTTTTATTAAAATAACTAGATTGATGATATCCTATAGAAGTTTGTACAGTCTGGCTCCAACTTTCTTGTTATTATATCTTGTTAATGATACATCCAGTGATTTAATTTCACATGTGTTATTAGCATTGTAACCATATTCCAAAAAATTCATTTATTCTAGTGAAGTCAGTTGCCCCACTAAAAAAAATCAGTTTTGGAGGCCCCTGGGTGGCTCAGTCAGTTAAGCATCTGCCTTCAGCTCAGGTCATGATCCCAGTGTACTGGGATCAAGCCCTGAGTTGGGCTCCCAGCTCAGCAGAGTCTGCTTCTCCCTCTTCTCCTTCCCCCTCCATTAGTGCTCTCTCTCTGTCTCTCTTTCTCAAATAAATAAAATCTTTTTTTAAAATTCTTTTTAGATTTTATTTATTTATTTGAGAGAGAGAGACAGAGAGAGAGCACAAGTGGGGAGGAGAGGGAGAAGCAGGCTTCCCACAGAGCAGGGAACCTGATGCGGGACTCGATCCCAGGACCCCGGGATCATGACCTGAGCCGAAGGCAGATGCTTAACCAACTGAGCCACCCAGGCGCCCTAAATAAAATCTTTTAAAAAAATCAGTTTTGTTTTCCCATGAAAAATTTTTATTAAAGAAGTCATTTATTATTAAAAACATAATCTCTCTGGGCTTTCTTTTACTGGCTTAAGAAAAGAGTTCTTCCTGTATTTCACTATTGACTCTGAATTTAACAAATAGCATAAGCTGAGACACATTAGAAACACTTTTACTTTCATCCAAATTAACAGGAACCTCCCACACTGCATAATTTGTTCTAACGCTCATTTCTTCAATTTTCCATCATACCTTCTATGCATATTCTTGTTAGTGTATGTTACCTAAAAGAATGAGTGTTAGTTTTCTCTTTTTAGAAATTCTTTAAATTATTTTAGCAATTTTGTTTTTTTTAAAGATTTTATTTATTTGTTTGACAGAGAGAGACACAGCGAGAGCAGGAACACAAGCAGGGGGAGTGGGAGAGGGAGAAGCAGGCTTCCCGCTGAGCAGGGAGCCTGATGTGGGGCTCCATCCCCCGACCCTGGGATCATGACCTGAGCCGAAGGCAGACGCTAAACGACTGAACCACCCAGGCGCCCCTATTTTAGCGATTTTAACTGTGGTAGGAAGGAATAATGTGTAAATGTTGTGGTAAATTGGTTTATTTTTAATGTTGCTATTTTTGTTTTGTCTTTCATTGTTAAGAAACCTCAAAAGAAATCTTAGAAGTCTAAACATTTATTACTTAATTTATTGTGAAATTGTATAAAGTGTTGCATGTCACACAATTTTGTTTTTTTATTTTATTTTATTTTTTAAATAGGCTCCATGCCCTGCGTGGAGCCCAGCGTGGGGCTTGAACTCATGACCCTGACATCAAGAGCCTTTAATCAAGAGTCGGATGCTTAACCAACTGAGCCATCCAGGCACCCCACATGTCACATAATTTTAAACATCACTGAAAAGATTGCTGAGATTTAGCTTCATATTCTGGATGGATAGATTTTTAAATACCTTGGTAACAGTGTTTTATTTATTAGCTAACATCTCAAAGCATTCTAGCCACTAATGCAAGATTCACTTGCTAGAAAAGTGGATTGAAATCTGTATTTCAAAGAGTCTTCTTTATAGTTGCTAATTCTTTTAGCTGACTTCTTGTTAGATCCCACTAAACTGCCATTTTTATCACATATTTTGGCTAAGAAGAGACCATACTAGAAGAAAAATCTAGTTGTGCTATTTTGTTGTTGCTTTTTCCTTTTATTTTTTTTAATGAATTATTTTTAAAGATTTTATTTACTTGAGAGAGAGAGAGTGAGAGAAAGCACGCAGATATGATTATTTCAGGTAACAGTGATCTCAGAGTCTGAGATGAGGATTCCAGTGACTTTTTTTTTTTGAGAGAGTGATGTTAAGAAGAAACCTGTAAGGCAGTGAGGAAAACAGAACAGGGTAGGAGAAAGGACTAGCCAAAGATGTGGGCGCCAGCTGAAGCTGATCCTCAGTCTGATCCCACAAGGAGCTCTGGAGTATGGATATTGCCAGGAAAACATCTCACCTTGAGGAAAGGAGGCAAGCCTTACATTCAGTCATCAGCTACAGGTTGCCTGGGGTGGGAGGGTCTAACCTCTCTGACTAGGTAGCCCCCTTCGTATCAGGGCAATCCTTCCACGCAGAAGGGTACAGCTGTGAGCTGTTAGCAGCCAAGAATCAACAGCGTATGGGGAATGGGTGCAATGACCAGGAAAGAGGATCTTGGCAAGGCACCAGTACCCCTTTTTGTGAGGTTAGTGTAGTTAACACTAGATATTATAATTGGTAAATCTTTTTCTTTACCACTGTACAATGCATCGCAATGTGCTAAAAAGGAACAAAGACAGAAGAGTGACACCCGAATTCTTGCTCTTGTTCCTGGATACCCACCACCTTATGTGACCATCTGACCTTCAGACTAAGATGCAAGTGGCATTCCATATATTAAATATTAGTAAAATTAATTTCCTGTTTGCAGGTAAGAAATAAATTTAAATATAAGTTCTAATATCTTATTCCTTTTTTTTTTTAAGATTTTATTTATTTATTTGAGAGAGAGAGAATGAGAGACAGAGAGCATGAGAGGTCAGAGGGAGAAGCTGACTCCCTATTGAGCAGGGAGCCCGATGTGGGACTTGATCCCGGGACTCCGGGATCATGACTTGAGCCGAAGGCAGTCGCTTAACCAACTGAGCCACCCAGGTGCCCTCTAATATCTTATTCCTGAACTTCAGTGAGTTGCCCTGCAAACTCCAGCTTGGAGATCACTACACCAGTCAGCAATACCCACGAAGCACAGGCCTATAAAACATGTCAAATAGAAAAGGCTGGTCTTCTACATCCTTCCACCTGCCCTTTCAGTGTATTCCTTATATGGACACCCTGCCCCATATTTGCCTGTCTTCTACAATGTATCTTCAGGCTTGCCAGAATCCTCCATTTCCAGCACTGCCTTCCTATATAAAGTTTCTACAAATCAGTAAAACCAATGTTCTAGTAGAAAAATAAGAAATAGCTAACTCATTGAAATGAAAAACACCTAGTAGAAATGCCAATCAAAACTATAATGCAATAGCACTTTTTTAAAAATAATTATATATTTTTAAAGATTTTATTTATTTATTTGACAGAGAGAGACACAGA
Source organism: Halichoerus grypus (assembly GCF_964656455.1). NCBI lineage: Eukaryota > Metazoa > Chordata > Mammalia > Carnivora > Phocidae > Halichoerus > Halichoerus grypus. The sequence goes on along the minus strand of NW_027555105.1, from coordinate 4,522 downwards.
GAGAGAGGGAACACAAGCAGGGGGAGTGGGAGAGGGAGAAGCAGGCTTCCCGCTGAGCAGGGAGCCCGATGCGGGGCTCGATCCCAGGATCCTGGGATCATGACCTGAGCCGAAGGCAGACACTTAACGACTGAGCCACCCAGGAGCCCCTAAAAATAATTATTTTTTTTAAAGATTTTATTTATTTGAGAGAGAGAGGGAGAAGCAGACTCCCCACTGAGCAAGGAGCCTGATATGGGACTTGATCCCAGGACCCAGGGATGATGACTTGAGCTGAAGGCAGACGCTTAAGCAACTGAGCCACCCAGGCGCCCCAGCACTTTTTCACTTATTGGATGACAAAGCTAAAATAATTTCATAATACACTGGGATGTATAAAATAGGAGAAATATTTTATGGTGGTCAAGTTCGGCAGCAGCTGTCAAAATGTAAAATGCACATCTCTTCGATCCAACAATTCTGTTTCTAATAATTTATGGAAAAGATATACTTGTGTATGTGCATAAAGATGCATGAGCAAGGGTATTTACAGCAGTGTAATAAAAGAAAATTAAACAATTATGCCATATCCACATAAGCAGAATTATAAAATAATGTATGTTTTGTATGCATATAAGAACAAATCTCTAAGGTATATTGTTAACTGGCCGTTGTATGTCACATGCTGACGTGACAGAAAATTGATATGTTGGTTGCCTTCTGCATGGGAATCTGGGTTGTTGAGGGATAGGGGTTGAAGGGCAACTTTCTTTTCACATGTATCTTTTGCGGGGAAGTATATTATTTTTAAAAATATCCAACAAGTTCCACTCCCTTTCTGTTAGCCCTCACTAGTGTTGGGAATGGGGGCAGTCACCTAAAAATGGATCCTAACTGGAAGGTTAAATAACATTACCATCTAGAAAAAGGATTCTGAAAATATGGACTGAGGACCCCTGAGGATCTCCAAGACCCATTCAGAGTCTGAGAATTCCTCCCTTTTCCTATTCCATATCTGTATGAAGCCAGATTTTCTTCAAATACTCAATCCAAAGAACATATCACAATTGAATGCATGGCAGAGGCATCTATTAGAATCCAGGTGTCTTCTATACGACATTAAGGAGACTTGCAAATATGTAAAACAGAGCAACACTCTTACTACTTATTTTTAAATATATTTTTCATAAAATGTTACTTATGTTAACACATTAAGGGGTTTAATATTGTTACTAAAAAATAGGTAAATATTTAAAATTTTTATTTTAATTTCAAATATGTAACTATCGACAGACATATAAACAAAAGCTCTTTGGGGTCCTGAATAATTTTTAAGAGTGTAGAGGGGTCCTGAAAACAAAAAAGTTTGAGAATTACTGGTCTAAAATGCTCTTGTCTTGGGGTGCCCCAGTGGCTCAGTCAGTTAAGCATCTGCCTTTCTGCTCAGGTCATGATCCCAGAGTCCTGGGGTCAAGCCTCACATCAGGCTCCCAGCTCAGCAGGGAGCCTGCTTCTCCCTCTACCCACCCCCCCCAACTCCCTCCTCCCCGGCTCGTGCTCTTTCTCAAGTAAATAAATAAATACATACATACATACATACATAAATAAAATACTCTCTTTATTCACTTCTCTCTTTCTCTCCTGGCATTAGCACGTTCCTTCCTGTACATGGAGATCTGTGTACCTATATTACCGCCTCCACTCAAAGAGATGGGACTCTGTATTTATAACAGTACTCAGCAATGCTCTGCATGTAATAAAAGCTCAATAAGTATTTGCTGAATTCAAAAAATGAATGTTGCTCTCCCAGTCTAAATCTGCTCTCCTTTTCAAATTTATCTTTGCTTGAGGGGCGCCTGGGTGGCTCAGTCTCAAGCGTCTGCCTTAGGCTCGGGTCGTGATCCCAGGGTCCTGGGATTGAGCCCCGCATTGGGCTCTCTGCTCCGCGGGAAGCCTGCTTCTCCCTCTCCCACTCCCCCTGCTTGCATTCCCTCTCTCGCTGTGTCTCTCTTTGTCAAATAAATAAATAAATAAAATCTTAAAAAAAAAAATTATCTTTGCTTGACTCCACTGCTCCTTATAGGTAGCCACTGACTCATCTCTGATTTTTCTTTCACTGCTAAAACTCAGATGCTTGCTTTTCACTTAGCTCCATACCAACCGTGGTGACTCATCAGGTTTGGAGAGTGTGGGAGGGAGTCTTGCATTCCCGCGGACTCACACACTAACCTTCCTTAAGTATTGGCATTGTCGCATTATTCTTGCTTAAGAGCCTACTGAGTCCCTGTTTATCATCTCAGGTCTAAATACCTCTGCCCCTGTTCATGCTCACAACTTTATCCCACGTACCAACCTTATCTCCCACTAACCCAACTCACACCTTCTCTGTAAGCAAGCTGATTGCCTCACTGGCACCCACATACTCTTTCCCAATGATGGACTTTTTGCACTGGCCACTCCCATCACTTGACTAGATGTTATCCATCCTTTAACAGCAGTTCAGGTCCCACAGTCTCCATTAGATCTGCTTTTCTTTCTTCCTATATCATCATAGCAAACAGGTGCCAGGCAGCTGTCAAGCTCTGAACTAGACATCAGTGATAAAAAGTTGAATCAAACACAGTCCTTGTCCACCTCAGGAATGTATCCAATAGGGGACACTGACATGACCATAATAAACACCTGCGTTCCAAGCACTTAAAATGAATTATCTCACATAATACTCAAAACAACGATATTCTATTAGTAGTCTTACTTTCCATCTAAGAAATGAAGCAACTGGACACTAAGCAGATATGTGGCCAGCCCTGTCACCTATCTACAAGTGCCGAGTCTTCTCCACTCCACAGCTGGAGTTCTTAATTATCTTGTAATGCTTGCTGAGTAAAAAAGAATCAGAGCACAATGGACAAAGTGATTGGTGAGCAAGAAAGAAAAGCCTTTGTTTCTGGGAGGAAGGAGAGGATAGGACCAGTAAGAGAAAGTTTCATGTTGTCCTTTTGTATGGCCGCAAAAAAATCCAAACACACAAATCACCATTATCAAGGAAATGGAGCTGTGAGTAAGAGACAAACTCGGGCAACATGTTGCTCTTTCTTTTGGATTCCCACAGAATAAACCACTGTCCATACTTTTATTTAATCATCAAATGCATGGAAGTGCTTATTTTTTATCAGACCATTCAGTGAGGATGGGGAAGGTGTTTTATTCACCTTTCTAGGTGCTCAATCGATGTTCTGAGGCTCGGGAGAGAGGGCTGATAAATGCAATCAGAAGGCAGGAGGCGTCCTGATTTTAGAGAGCGGGCTGTGGAGATGTAAGGCTTATTTGCAGGCAAAAGGGAACAAGGAAGCTAGAAAGGTATTTATTAATACTACTTATTATTTTCCAAAGCAATGAAAGTCTATAGTTTAAGGGGCACCTGGCTGGCTCAGTCAGTAGAGCATGGGACTCTTTTTTTTTTTTTTTTTAAGATTTTATTTATTTATTTGACAGAGAGAGAAAGCGAGCAAGTGAGCACAAGCAGGGGGAGCAACAGAGGGAGAGTGGGAAGCAGGCTTCCCTCTGAGCAGGGAGCCTGATGTGGGGCTCGATCCCAGGACCCTGAGATCATGACCTGAGCTGAAGGCAGACACTTAACCAATTGAGTCACCCAGGTGCCCCAGCATGCGACTCTTGATCTCAGGGTCATAAGTTCAAAGCCTCGTATTGGGCGTAGGGCTTACTTAAAAAAAGTCTATAGTTTTAAAAAGACATAATAGTAAAAGGCTCACAATTCTAACAGTAGTTCTGTGCTCTACTCCCAGTCCTATTTACCAGGCAACTATCCTAAACTCTTAGCTGTTTACCCAAATTTACAGCCATATTTCTAAACAATGCTCTTAAGGGTTATTTTTTTTTTTTAAGATTTTTTATTTATTTGAGAGCGAGAGAGAGTGCGAGACAGAGAGAGAGCACAAGTGGGCTGAGGAGCAGAGGGAGAAACAGGCTCTCCACTGAGCAGGGAGCCCGATGTGGGGCTTGATCCCGTGATTCCGGGATCATGACCTGAGTGGAAGGCAGACACTTAACTGGGATCGAGCCCCACATCGGGCTCCCTGCTCAGTGGGGAGTCTGCTTTTCCCTCTCTGTCTGCCCCTCCCCCCGCTGCTCTCTCACTCATTCTCTCTCTCAAATAAATAAATATATCTTAAAAAAAAAGAAAGAATAAAAAGTAAAGAAATGGAAAAGAGAAGAAAAAAATTTCTATTAAGTTTTTAATTTTAATTCCAGTATAGTTAACATAGTGTTATATTAGTTTCAGGTGTACAATATAGTGATTCATCGCTTCCACACATCACAAGTGCTCATCCTTAATCCCCATCACCTGTTTCACCCATCCCCCCACCCACCTCCCATCTGGTAACCATCAGTTTGTTCTCTGTAGTTAAGAGTCTGTTTCTTGGTTTGCCCGATGCGGGACTCGATCCCGGGACTCCAGGACCATGACCTGAGCTGAAGGTACATACTTAACCGACGGAGCCACCCAGGCACCCTTTTATTC
>NW_027555104.1:0-38927 GCF_964656455.1 Halichoerus grypus | reverse complement strand
TTTTAAAATTTTATTTCTATTTGTTTATAGGAATAAGTTAATTTTTAAGTGCTGACTTTTCAACTTTAAAGTGTAAATTTAGTATCATGAATATAAGTTCTTTAATAAAACACTTAAGTCATGAAAGGCAGTTAGAGTTGAAGGGGTAGATCCTTAGCTTGAAGATCTTCCAAGTGCAAATGATCACATTTACTAACAAAACAATCTTGATGCCTGTGCCAAGATCTCCTGCTAGGCCTAGTAGACATCCTAGCTTGACAGCATCTGGCTTTTATTTCTGGTATTTGTTATATTCATTTTAATGCTAAGGTCCTCCATATGCATTTTCATAATACAAAGGCTGATAATTCATGCCATGTATCTCTTTATGAAATAAATTGAATGAATAATTGAAATTTATTCCTTGGTTCCAAATAAAAGGTTAGCAACAAAAATAAACTTTCCGAGAGTGAATGTTCAGTGTGTGGACGTAAGTATAAATTTAGTTGAATCACTAAATTGCACTTCCATGAAATTGTACTAACATGCCCTTACTTGCCTAGCTATTCCTAGTTCTTTTCTCACCCTCACAATGTTTTGCAAGTTTCAAATCGTCGTTCAGATGAATAATATTCACAAAAGGACATATCTGCCACTGAACTTTTGGAATTTCTAGATTGCCTAGTCAGTCGACGGTTTTGTGTAAAAGACCAGGTGTGAGCGGGGAATGATGTTCATGCCCTAGAGGTCAGGCTATCAGCCCTACCCTGCCAGCCTTGAGGGAAGATACCACACAACTTACACACCTAACCCATACTACATTTATTTGTGCTATTTATAAATGTCAGTAGGGACCTAAGTCCATGCTGGAATTTGCTAAATGGCATTTGACCTCTTGATCCAAAGTGAATGACTAAAGATTTGGTATTATGTGCCAAAAGGCTAAAGATGTATGACGGAATAATATGTGAGCTATTAAGGGAACTGATTAATCACAATTGTTAATAATTACCAAACACTTATTATGCATTAGTTGCTCTTGGTGAAAAGCCCTGTGTATAAGAATGGACTTAATCCTCAAAGCCCTCCTAGGAAGTAGGAAGCATTATCCTTCTTCTTTTACAGGTGGGGAAACCGAGGCACTGGGAAATTAGGTAAATTCCCACTGATAGAATGCAGAACTAAGATGGAACAGAGTTATTTGAGATCCACATGACATCCTCTCAACCCCTATCTTATATCTGTTTAAACCCGGAGTGCCCAGAATGTGTGCTCTTCTCTTCTGTGCAGAAATTAGGCCCCTGTTTCCTTGTGCAGTGACCAGCACATGGAGAGTCTCGGTTTCTGTGGTAACAGGTCAAGAATTCAAGGATGAGACACAGATTTGAAGGTCCACGTTATGGTAGAACTGGGTTGTCATTACCTGGCTTTCATTCCTTCTTTATGTAAAGAGAGTTTGGGGTCGGGGGTGGGCACGTGGTGAAGGGGGACAAAGGATAGGATGGAAGAGGGATGTAGGGAGAGTGAGCTGTACACCGAAATTTGCTCTCAGCGCCTGGCAGCTCAGGGGCAAGAGAGAAATAAAGAAGATCCTCTGGGAACTTACATGTGTTAACAGTGAGACAGACAGACACACTGCGTCCCAGATGGAGTAGGAAAACAGAAGTCTCTGAGACACTAGGAGGACCCCTGGGAATGTGGACAGCAACTGAAGTGGCAGGTGGGGCATAACATACAGGCAGTAACATGGATCCTAGAAGGCCCACCCTCAACACCTGATAGATCTCATTTGGATCTCTTGGCTCAGAATGTATTCCAAGAATATCTTCCCATGAAACTTCCAGAGTGGCAGCAAGCAGCTAGCCTGCTAGTGGGACATGCTGGCAACAAGAACAAAGTGTTCCTCTTTTCCCTGCCCTGCCACTGTGACTCCAATCAAGAGTCAGCAGGAGAACAGAGGCAAAGCTTCCGATGAAATTTTGAGCCCGACTGTGATTGATTGATAATCCTGAATTAACCCCAAATTGCTACCTGTAATAGAGAATATTTGGAAGGTGACGAAAGAAGCAGTCCAACTCACCACAGCGACTCCAAGTAACCCTATTCACAGTATCCCTCCTACAGTTTTAATATCTCCAGCCTCGCCCTCACTTTCGTACAGTAAGGCTCCTTAAGTAGAGCTCCTATGTTCTTTTAACTCTTTGAAACAAATTGGTGAGCTCAGATAATTTCAGCTATATTTACTACCGAATTAGGAAAGAATTCAGTAAGGTCCCTTTCCAGCGCTACATTCTTGGAGTCGGAGAGATTTTTTAAAAGCGCATGCATGCGTGTTTGTATGTGTATGTGGGAGTTGGGGGGGGTAATCATAAAATCTATTGCTTTGACAACTTTCCTCCGACTATATGAATTATATGAAATATTTTTCAGCCTCAAAGCTAGGAAAAAAATACTATCTAGAAACCGATAAACTTTCTCCTAATAGTCAATAGTTTACGTGAAATATTTGACATTAAATAATAAGAGGTCCTCAATCAAGAAAAATGGGGGGGAGTGTTCTAGAACTGCTGCACACTACCTCTCTTAGAGAATGTCTGTAACATATAATTACATTCTCCAAGGTGCTGATAGTGGTTTGATTTGGATAGTTGATGGCTTAGGAAGGAGTCCACCAAACAATGCCACAGACTATAAACCACAGCTCCTAAAAACATCAGTTGTACTAAGGAGAACTAATAAACTGTTTTGCTCAATGATCCATCCCGTTTCATGCCAACTCGTTGATCTTTGTAATCAAATACCATTCAGGTTAGTCTGGCCTCAGCTGGAAGCTTAGGAGTAAATTAATATGTCATGGACTGAGTTCTTAACAGTGATGGACTTACGAATACAGACTTCAGCTAGTATCTATTTTCTAAACAGTTTAGAGAGTGATGATGAAATATATAGCAGCTTCCCCCAAAGGGAGGTGTTCTGATAATTCTGGAAACTATGTTAAGAACAACATGGAAGGGGATGAAGATGAAACTATTGGGGATTGGTGGGAAAAATATATACCCCCTAACAATTTAAAGGTTGATGCTTATAGGGTGCAGAAGGGTCTGTTATAGATACTGTGTAGGGAGATTTTTAAAAATAAAGAGTAGACCAGAAACATGTATGCAAGTGAAAAGCACTATATCTAGGAAACTGTGCAGGGAGTGGGGAGAAGGTCGTTATGGACATAGTCCGTTTCAAACCTTTTCCACTATGGACATTGGGTTCAAGAAGGTCAAGCATATAATAGTTCGTCCGTTTCTATTTCCCTTAAAACAAAAAGTCAAGCAGGATCTCAAATCATCTACAATGTCATCTATGTGGTTTATTGGTGTTATTGGAACAACATAAACTGGAACATTGCACGTAGGAGGGATATATTATCAACAACGTATCCATAACACCTAGGACTGCCTAAAACCATGAATGCATATTTCCCATTGTCTTTTCTCTTGTCTTGAAACTTCCTTGTTAGAAGTTCACTGAGACTGAGTGCATGCTTTTTCTGAGGCAAGAGGTTATTAAAATGTGCAAAGTAAAAAGATAAGCACTAATCACTCCAACTAAGAAGAAGATGGGGAGCATCCTGAGAACAATTGGAAATGAGTTTGAAAAAGGAAAATATATCATGGTAGATGCCTTTTCCCCCCAGATAACACCTATTTATTTAATTATTTATTTTCAAATATTTTATTTATTTATTTGTCAAAGAGAGAGAGAGCACCAGCAGGGAGAGTGGCAGGCAGAGGAAGAAGTAGGGAGAGGGAGAAGCAGGCTCTCGACTGAACAAGGAGCCTGATGCGGGACTAGATCCCAGGGTCCTGGGATCACCACCGAGCTGGTGGCTTAACTGATTGAGCCACCCAGGTGCTCCAAATTACACCTCTTGATTCAATCCAGTGCTTGGTAGAATGACGGACAATTTTGAACAACTGCAGTGAAGCCTCTGTCTTTAAAAAAAAAAACCCTGTGTCATGTAGCTTGTCTTTAATGTGGAACAGGGCAAAATCGCTTCCTAGTCTAATTGCCCAATTACAATTTAGTGTAAAGCCCCAAATCTGACAAAGATCACCATTTTGCAGTATCATAGGTTTTGTTAACAGATGAGAAAAATGTCTTTCTCTGGAAAGGGAGGAGTGGTTTATTCTCATTTCGTAACATATATTTCCTCATAGAATTTAAGGACTATACTCAACTTATGTATTAAATTCAGTTGGTAAAAATTCATTGATAGTCCATTACTATTGGTGAACTGCAGTGTAGGGACTTCAGGAAATCCTCCCAAACCCCTGCTTGCTGGATACTTCTCTCCCCTCCCTCTTTTCAACTTCATCAAAAGTGATTCATTATAAGCAGACATATTTCTCTTCCAGCTAATCCCAAATGGTTGGAGTAAAGAGCTTGACACCAATTTTAAGCTTTTCTTTTTTTCCTCCCCTAGTCATTTATTGTGGAAGAAAAATAGCCCTAAAAAGATGGATTTTTTACTGCATCCTCAATAAATCCTACATGTATTTCTCTTATTCTCTGTCCACTGCAAACATGCCTCTATCAAGATTAATACTAAATTCAGCCCAAGGCTGAGCACTGGATTTGAGCAATGACAAATTCGTCACATTTCCCCACAGATCTTTTACTTTTTCTGCTAAGTTGTGAATTTCAGGCTTGCCCTCAAAATAGACACAGTGGAAAAGCATTCCTATCACTGACTGTAAGTCATTATTTTTGAACCCTGACACATTGATACATCTCAGCTTTTTGATGTGTTATTTGATGTTTCATCCAGCTACTTTTTGAACTTTCTACAAATTTAGATCATTCATAGTTGAAGTCCAATCTTGTGTCTTGAGAGGAGAATAGAGAAGGATATAAGTGTTTTAGGTCAGTTGTCCCCAGATTTTGCATTGTTATCAGTAAAATATATTTTTTAAAAATTAGAAGATGAAAATGAGATGCAAACTCAAATGTGTCAAGTACAGACGTGCACTCACATAAAAAAAAAAAAAAAATCTCTGCCAGCTACTGTTTCTTCAATTTCAGGATAAAAATCTCAGGATGAAAAACAGTTTTTTAAAATGAATAGTTTGCTTTATGTGAATTTTCTTATTTTGTTGGAGATTTATCATGTATGTACCACTGTCTGCAGCTTTGCTTTTGGGACAATGGCATCAGGCAAAAAAAAAAAAAAAGAAAAAGAAACTTCTGTCCACACAGTTCTAAAATGGGGATCAGCTGACCCGGCCTGTGGTCTCAGCAATTTTTTTAATAAATAAATAACAATTCTATGGGATTGTCATTTGGGTCAGGAGAATCATTTTCCTTTCAGAAGCTCATGAGTTCATTTATATTGAAAGATCATCATAGAGATCAAATGAGACTGTGAGGCATGTAACTGATTAAAGGGACAGACTTACTAATAAGTATATACCGCTTGACTACGAGCCAGAAATTGGAGATGAAAACGGTTTTCAACTAAATTCTGATCATTGCCATCCAGGGTGCATAGAATTATTCTGGACATTTTAATTTATACATATTTTACTAAGTTAATCATGAACCCAAAACACTGAATCACAGAGAAGCCCATTATAAGAAACGTTCTGCCTCATTCCAGGTACAAAAATCACATTCACCTTTTGGGATTCACACTTTGCTTTTGAAAAGATAATTTTCTTCATTCTTAGAATCCTCACTATGACCTTGATTTTTTTTAAGATTTTATTTATTTGAAAGGGAGAGCATGAGCAGCGGCGAGGAGCAGAGGTAGAGGGAGAGGGAGAAGCAGACTCCTCACTTAGTAGGGAGCCCCAATGTGGGGCTCGATGCCAGGACCCTGAGATCATGACATGAGTTGAAAGCAGATGCTTAACCGACTTAGCCACCCAAGCACCGCATGACCTTGATTTAGAAGGCTATTTTTAGGTGCCGAAGATTTCTTGGAGACTCTCTGTACTATTCTGTACTTGGACTATTTGAGTGAGGCCAAAGGCTGCCCTAAGAAAGTAACCATAACGTGTTGATCACATTTTATTCAAATTAAATGAATTCTGTAAACAGGTCCTAAACGTGAATCAGTGTGGGGGACACCTTCCCTCGTTTTTCATTCTATCTGTTCTGTTTGGAGAGAACAGCTTCCCTTGTTCTATGCCCTTTTATTTGAGAAATTGTCTCAAATTCTTCTCCACTCAGGGATTTGAGTTTTCTTTTTGGGTTTCATTACCTGTGTCTCCGTCACGCCTCAGCATAAAGCCATGTGTGGTCCACTGAGTGGTCAGGCTAGCCCTGGGACACTCTCCCTGATTGTGCTAGTCTAGAAAGACTACAACCCCTCAGGTGCATAACTGGGCATCTACGAAGTCAGAATTTAATCTCCGAGTTTTTTAGAACTAATTTTAATTAATTAGTTAGAATGCATGGGCCTCGTTGGACCTTCTAAACAATGACCAGATATTGTACATGTTAATTTATGGTGGGGATGGAGAGGGATACCTCGAGTGACTCCAGATACTGGAAGGTTATGCAAGTGCATTAAGTGGTGGAAATGCCATGTAATACCATTGGAGGATGGGGGGGTCAGGGCGTATGCATGCCCGTTCCATTTCTAAATGGAATGTTTTAAATATTCCAACTGCTAATTTTTGATCCTGGTTAATTGTGATCTACCCCCCATACACACAGAGAGTCCCTAAATCCCCCCTTTTCCCATTGCACTTAACATTTTGTAATACACTCTATGGTGTCTCTATTTTAGCTGTTTCTTTCTTGAGTCTCCCCTCACCCCTTAGCCATATAATTAAACTACATGAGGGAAGGGATTTTTGCTTGTTTTATTCACTTCTGAATCCCCATTGCCTATGTAAGTGCCAGACATGCAGCATGCATTCAAATATTTACGAATGGAGAGCTTAATTCTCTCCCCCATCACTATACAGATAATCAGCTTTTAACGTGAGATTTCATGTTTGTGTTTTCAGCTTGCAGGGCACTTAGGATCTCATTGGAAAATGTTCAGGTGAGGATCAAGACAGATATGGCCCATATCTGGAAGAGGATTTCCATCTAGCAATGCTGTGATGCAAACAATCATTGTGTTCTTCCCAACTGAGATCTGTTCTCTTCACTGCATGTCAGGCAGACCATATGAACACCAATTAGAGTTTGCAATAGAAAGGAACACTTTTGGCATTCCTGAGCTCAGGCAACTTCAGTATTCCATGTAAGTATACTATATTGCTGTATAACATATTTTAAATTAAGATATTTGGCATTCTCGATGTAACCCACGGCGACCATAGTGGCCAATTCCCCAAAATGCTTGAGACTCACAAGGGTGTCCTATTGACAAAAGACGGAAAACAGATGGAAAAACAGACTTGCAGAAACGGTAAAGTATTTCTCACTAATAGACTCGGTAAGTAGCCTTTGCTGGCTCAGGCACCAGCATCTAGAATATAATGATAAGTCGGCTCCACACACAGCAGGTCCCACAAACTAGGGGTCTTTGGATTCACCTGTACACATATATGTTAATTTGGCCAAAAAAATGTTGGCCTCATTACACTCACGTCGACATGTCAAAAAGCTACTGAATTCAAGTCAAAATCTGGGTTACTGGCAGCTCTTGGACAATTAGGAGGCCTGGCAATATTGGGCAGGCATTCCCACAATTCCATTAGTGATAAATCTTGTGCAATTCATCCTGGCCGCGCCACTACTGAATCTTTTTTTTTTTTTTTTTCCATTTTGTTCTCACAACGATATCGCCTGCTGCCTGGTCTATATTTTTAGAGTGTGATGTTGACTCTATTCTTAATTTCTGCTGAAGTTCCAATTACATGCTTATTAAATTACTTCGGTAGAGCGTGCAACTCTTGATCTCAGGGTTGTGAGTTCGAGCCCCACGCTGGGTGTAGAGATCACTTCAAAATAAAATCTTTAAAAAAAAAATGAACACATATTTAAGGGGTGCCTGGGTGGCTCAGACGGTTAAGCATCTGCCTTCGGCTCAGGTCATGATCCCAGGGTCCTGGGATCGAGCCCCCCGCGTGGGGCTCCTTGCTCAGTTGGGAGCGTGCTTCTCCTTCTCCCTCTGCCCCGCTCCCCTGTTTGTGCGCGTGCTCTCTCTCTCTCAAATAAATAAATCTTTTTTTTTTTTAAAGAGTAAATCAGGATGTGGTAAGGACAGAATGGTTGAACAAACTATTAATTTACAGCAGCAGGATCCAGGCACCAATTCTACGGACCGGACGGTAGGGTCCCAGAGCCATGTACCTCCTTCACTGAGAAGTTGCCACCACCCCTCCGTGGGAAGGAGGGTTATCTCAGCTTGGAATCTGTCGCTCTCCTTCTTTCACTGTTTTGCTCTGATGATTCCTAACTTGGGCCCCACATATTCCACGTCCCGTACCGCCGTCTTTGGAGTGCTCCTGCACTTAATCGGGACTGTTGACACTAAACTGTGGCAGAAAGAGAGGGGTCTCTACAAATGCAACAGAAGTTGTATATATTGGTACAGAGATCGCTGCACTCCATTTCCACAGCTCTCGCTGTCTGCGCTGAACTGCCCCTCCTGCAGGAGCTTCTGTCTTCTAGAGTAAAACTTGCAGGATGTGTGATGCAGGTACTTGTCACTCTGGAAAAGCATCTTTTTGCTTTGTGTTCTCCTGGATCTCTTTCTGTGCCAATCTGTGCTGCACCAAGTCATGGAAAAAGCAGTTTCCGGGCTGATGGCAACCCCCCCCCGAAATACAAAAATCAAAGATTTTGATAATTTTTATCTCACAAGTAAATTTTTGTCTCCTTCATCCAGATCCCAGAAGAATTTTTGTGTTTTGTTTTTTTGTTTTTTGTTTTTGTTTCAGATCCCATAAGGCTTGGCTGTTCACCCGTATCGGTCTGCTGTGTGTAGGCTGCGCTTAGTGATCCTAAAGAACATAGTGCCATGAGCCCGTTTTTCTATGATCCACGTGGATGTATGAACACGGGCATCCCCAATGCGGTGGTGTGACCCACACATGCCTCGTCTTTCAGAGACCTTCTGAACTCACAAGGGAAATAGATGATTGCTGGGTGGGATGGAACCAGTATGAGCAAAAGGAGAAACAAGCAGTTTATTTTATTTTTTTTTAAAGATTTTATTTATTTGACAGAGAGAGACACAGCGAGAGAGGGAACACCAGGAGGGGGAGAGGGAGAGGGAGAAGCAGGCTTCCCGCCGAGCAGGGAGTCCGATGCGGGGCTCAATCCCAGGACCCTGGGATCATGACCTGAGCCAAAGGCAGACGCTTAACGACTGAGTCACCCAGGCACCCCAAAACAAGCAGTTTAAAGTTTGGTATTGAGACCTAGAAAACCCAGACTAAAGGTAAGCCAAGGTTTGTCATCACAAGAAGGGGAGAACTACACAGGCAGGAAACAGAACTCAAATGAATTTCAAAGGAGAGAAAGTCACCACTTAACCCAGGCAGATTTTTGACCCAGAGCCTTGCTGTGTAAATGGAATTCTATTTCCCAGGGACCTCTGAAGCCAGGACTGCTCAGAACATTCACTTGCTTTTGCAATTGGAACATTAGAAGTTTACATCAAGATGGCAGGGACTCTTGTACCTTTCTGTAAATTCCTAAGACCCAGGGGATTCATAGGACAGCTAGAGCATATATGAAAACGCACTGAGCCTTTCCTTTTTCCTTCAGCTTAATACTTGTGAGCCCAAACAATCCAGATTTCAAAAACATATTCAAAATTACTATTTCCTTTAGAACATATTCAGGACATAGGCTGAGGTCTTAGGAAATACAGAAATGAGTAAGCTGTCACTCGACATGTAAAAGATGTATCTTTAGTGTAAAGCTTTTATTGTTGGTTTGGGAGGAATGGGAAGATATGATAGAAATAAAATGGAATTGGACTCTGAGTAGTCAAAGTCACTAACACTTTGGGTGCCAAGGGAGGGGGGTAAGAGCACGGTGCAGTCCTTACAAATAATTTAATATTTGCCCTGGCCATTGGGGCATAACCCATTGCTTTTTAAGAGGACCACAGGGTTCCTTATCTCTCTGTCTTTGTACTTTGGTGGATCCCCATAAACAAATGTGTATTTATCTTGCAAGCCTCAGCACAAACTCAACCCCAAACCCCTCCTGACTTCTGACTGCTCACTACTGGGTTGAGCACACGTTTTCCCCGGTGCTTAACACTCCTTCCCTGTTCGTCTCCCACCACATGTGCAAGGACAATGGCTACGTCCACTCTCCCTTGGCTGACAGGGTTTAGTACCTGAAACACATGTTCAGTAGTGGTCTGTCCCATTAACGCATGACCCGGTGGCCTTCAATCAGAGAGGACTGGCTTCAGTCTAGGCCTCAGCACTTACAAGTGTGTGACAGCGAATTTTCTCCAACTTATTAAACCTCTGTTTCCTCTCACACAGAAAGAGAACACAGGATCCTTTGTGAGGACAAAATGGAATGACTTGGGCAAAGCACTCAGCCCAATTCATCAAAGTAGAGAAAAAATACAACAAACTTTCTTGGATCTATCAACTAGCTTGGTTGAATTTAGATTATTTTCAAGATCTGTTTTAAAAATCTGTGGTTCCCAAACTGTGTGCCACAGGGAACTCATAGGAATGCCATCGTATGTTTTTAGTTTTCAAGGGACACATGGGGACATTGGACACCTCACAACCATTACTATCAAAATTTTTGGACTCTACTTAATAAAGGGAACCTTTAGACATTTCTTTCAGCTTGGGTAGCATCACAAAAGAATGGAGATAATAAAGGTGCTATGAACCAAGAAAATTGGGAATCTCTGCTTTAGAAATTTTTTTTTTAAATAAAACATTACAATTGTAGCTATAGCCTCTGTGGGTTTGTACCTCTCTCTTCCCATTTAAAGGAACTACAAATCTGAAATTTGAAAATTGACACTTTCTTTTTTTAAAAAGATTTTATTTATCCATTTGAGAGAGAGAGAGAGAGTGCGAGCACACACAAGCGGGGGGAGAGGCAAAGGGAGAGAGAGAAGCAGACTCGCCGCTGAGCAGGGAGCCCAACACAGGGCTCCATTGATCCCAGGATCCTGAGATCATTATTTGAACTGAAGGCAGAATCTTAACTGACTGAGCCACGATAACTGACACTTTTATTAATATTTTTATGTTTTCATTGTACATTTTCTTCCATGTGCATAAATCATATTATTTTTGTATGTTTGGCGCTTGACATAAATAGTGTCAGGTACATTATCTTTCCTGAACTTGCTTTTTTTCTACCATGCACTGATACACACTCTCTTAATTGGTATTACTTTATAATAAATATGAATATCTGGTAGGGTGAGTCTCTCTACCTTGTTCTAATTCAGAATTATGTGGGGTTTTTTTTGTTTGTTTGTTTTCAGGGGTTCTTTTTTGCCTTATGCTTCCCATATACATTGTAGAATGAGCATTTTGAGTTCTACCAAAAACCGATTGGGTTTTGATTAGAATTGCATGAAATTTATATACTAATTTGAAAATAATTGGCATCTTTATGAAAGCATGTCTTCCAATCCAAGAGCTTGCTTAATCCTTTACTCTGCATCATTCAATAAAATCTGTTTTTCCTCCATAGAAACTAGCTCATCATTTTTTAGAGCTGTTTCTACCTTTTCCTACTGCACTGGACTCATCTTTGCCTTGTTCCTGACTTGCAAAATAATGGCTCTACATTTCACTATTAAATATAAAGTAGTTTGTAGTGTTGAATGAGATAATATTTATAAGTTAAGGTTTAGCTTTCTATGCTTTGTGTGTGCATATGTGTATATGCAAATCTTAGATGGATACTGGATTTTAATAAATTCTTGTTTTATGTCCATTTGGGTACTTTAGAAACTTCTTATCCTTTAAATTAGTTTGTGTGATGAATTGCATTTATCGTTTTTTCTCGTCTTAAATCATCCAGGAAGTCTCATGATAAATCAACCTTGTTCATAATGGTTTTAAAAATAATCAAGTGGTAACTTCTGTTTGCTAATATTTATTCAGGATTTTTGAGTTTACTTTCATGAGAGAGATTGCATAATACATTTTGTGCTCTTCTTTTTCAGTCTGGTGTCAAAGTCATTATTAACTTCAGAAAGGGAGTTAAGGAGGCTCACTTCATTTCTTCTACTTTCTGAAATATGATGTATAAATGCGGATAATGTATTTCTTCATTTTTGCAAAAATTAGCTCCTAAGATATCTGACCCGAGTCAATTCAGGAAATAGACTGTCATTTACTGATTCTAAAAAAATATTGTAATGGTTAAACATCAATTCTGGTTTCTGGTTCTTCTTGAAATACAATTTCTGTTAAGTTACTTGTGCAATTAGAAAATTAGATAAATATAATCAGAACTAAATAATTTCTAGAAAATGATCCATATATCTCTGTTTTTAATTAGTTGGTGTAAATTCATTCATGATTTCCTCTTACCATTATCTACACTGTATCTCTAATCGTGACCCTTTTAGTTCCTAATATTTATTAATGCCTTTTCTTTCTTTTCTTGCTCAACCACATCAGAATTTTCCATTTTATTAATTAAAGCAAAGGAAGCATTTTCCTTTTTTTTGAGTGATTTTCTTTGTGTTCTATTTTATTAACTTGTGCTTATGTATTTTTTCTTCCTTCTGACCTCTTCGGGTACCGTATCCTTATTAAGAATTTTCTTGGAGATGGACACTTAGTTCATTTAACCTTCTTTCCCAATATAAAGATTTAAGGCTCTAGCTTTAGGGACATTCCCACAACTTTTCCCAGGATCCTGAGATCATGACCCGAGCCAAAACCAAGAGTCAGAGGGTTAACCAACTGAACCACCCAGGAGCCCCCCCGCCCCGCCCACAAATTTTGATATGAGGTATTCTTACTATTGTCCAATTCTCAAGAATTGCTTAATTTCCATGATGGATTCTTTGGCCCATGAGTTATTTAGATGTGTTTCATGTTCCCATGTGAATGGGTTCTTCTGTTATTATGCTCCCATTCTCTAACTTAATTGTTATCAGACCTCTGGGTCTGTATAATATTAAAGCTAAATTAACTGCTACAATGTGCTTTCTGGCCTAATACATGTGCTTAAAAGAAATGCTGCCTCTTCACATCTTAGGTTATTTTTTCTCAAATGGTTTGTGCATTCTCGTCTTGTTGGTTTTAAGATCTCCTTATACAGTTTAGATGATAAGACTCTGTGCTATCTGGGTTGCAAACATATTTTTTAAAATTTATAATTTTCTATTGACTTTACTGAAGTCATCTTTTACCATGCTATTTATAGAGTGAAATTTGCTTATCTTTTTTTTAATGCTTTGTAGGATTCCACATTGCCTGAGGACCCCACCACTTTAAATGCATATAGACTCCTATCTGTTCTTGTAGGATTTTTATACATTTCTTTCAGAGAAAGATCCAGGGCTGAGGAATAAATTCATGTAAGTTTATTTATTAAAAGACCTTTTATGAAAAATGCAAACATAAACACAAAATTTGATACAAAAGTGAGTATTTGTCCAAAGTGTGAAAAGAAATCACAACAGAAAAAAAAATTTAATATGTTGACAAATATCTCAACTATGCCCCTAATCCAGAAAGATGGCATAATATTTTTTATGAAATGACCGCTTAATATATGTCTGTAGTAGTGTTTTTATTTTCCTACATTTTTTGGCTTCATATTCTTTGATCACCTCACTATATAATTGCAATTGTATATTTTCCATAGAGGAAATAACAAGAAAAGTTAGCCTTTCCTTTAGTAGACTTGATCAAAAATTGTTTTGTTCTTGATAATTGGGATGTATCACACATATGAATTCAGACACCAACACATTCATTATAAAACCTTTCAAATAGGAAATCTGAAAAACAACACTTCACTCAATTCCCAAAAAGAAAAAATCCATGATGCCTTTGTATTGGTATAACACTGCATTCTGGAGTTGATTCTTGAGAGGGGAGAACTTCCATTTTGACTAAATACCAATGAGAATTCCATCTTCTATCATCAATTGTATATATTTGATCATTGGAAGGCTTTCCACACATTGATTTCTGGCCCTGTACTCTCCAAACCTTGTTCTCCCCCACTACACCTGTTCTCCAGGTGCCGGGCGCAGTAGGGCATGGTCATAATGTGGCGTGAGCTGAGGTTCTGTGTCTTGGTGAGAGAATGCTGAGTGGGGCGCTGTGATGGGTCAGAGAATGCTGAGTGGGTCAGTGCTAGCACCCTGGACGCTGATCTACACTGCAACACTTATCCATAACTTAACGCAAAATGATCGCCAACCACAGGCATCTACCCCACCAGGCCAAAACTAAATGCATCCCTTATTCAATCTCCCCTCTGCCAGATCCCATAGGCTCTGTATTTTTTCCAGTGCCATCTGATGACAGAGATGTAGGAAGGGAAGAATGGAAAGTGGGATAACTGACTCATCCCAGTTTGCCCTGGAGTTGGCCGATATTAGCACTGAAAGTCCCATGTCCCGGGATCTCTCAGTCCTGGGCCCACAAGGAAAACCTATTGCTCTAGGGGAGAAGAGACAGCGGTCTTAGCTGTTGGTGCTTAAAATAATTTTGTTTTGGGGCACCTGGGTGGCTCAGTCCTTTGGGCATCTGCCTTCGTTCAGGTCATGATCCCAGGGTCCTGGGATTGAGGCCCACCTCCGGCTCTCTGCTCAGTGGGGAGTCTGCTTCTCCCTCTCCTTCTGCCTGCTACTCTTTCTCTGTCTCTGTCAGATAAGTAAATGAAATCTTAAAAATAAATAAGTTAAATAAAGTAACTTTGTTTTCCAAATTTTTGAGAACTTTGAGCCCATGGACACGGGCCTCTGCACTTCCTGGGGCATCAGAAGTGACCCAGGCCAGTGAGAGGCTTTAGTTCAAGTCAGGGGCTAGAGATGAAGTTCTGGTAGCTTTCCAGTAAATTTGCTGAGTAGATCATTTAAGTCCTGAATCTATCTTTAATTTAAGTCTTTATCTGAAATTCATTGTTTACTTGCGTTCTTGACGTTTTCCCTAGTCTTCCTCCCTCTGGCCATAGTGCTCCTTAAGTGCTTTGTTATGTTTCTATGCCAACGTTCTGTGACTCAGGTACCACTTTTGGAGTCCCCATTTGTCAAAGAGGGGATGACGCAGTCTCCCGCTGGGGCTAGGAGAGTAGAAGCGGAGCGGTGTCCACCTCCCGCTGGGGCTCCCGGAGTGAGCTATGCCTCTGCTCCTGGAAGTCCCAGGCTTTGAAGCACAGAGCCACTGCCCCACTCAACACGGCCGGGCATCTCCATATCGGGGAGCCGCGTGCATCTCCATATCAGGGAGCACCGGGCATCTCCGTATCTGGGAGCATCGAACATCTCCGTATCTGGGAGCACCAGGCATCTCCATATCTGGGAGCAGCAGACATCTCCGTATCTGGGAGCACCGAACATCTCCATATCTGGGAGCACCGGGCATCTCCATATTGGGGATGACCGAGCATCTCCATATCGGGGAGTACCGGGCATCTCCGTATCTGGGAGCACTAAGCATCTCAGTATCTGGGAGCATCGAGCATCTCCATATCTGTGAGCACCAGGCATGTCCATATCTGGAAGCATTGAGCATCTCCATATCTGGGAGCACCGGGCATCTCCTTATCTGGGAGCACTGGGCATCTCCATATCGGGGAGCACCGGGCATCTCCATATCTGGGAGCACTAAGCATCTCAGTATCTGGGAGCATCGAGCATTTCCATATCTGGGAGCAGCAGGCATCTCCATACCGGGAGCACCGGGCATCTCCGTATCTGGGAGCACCAAGCATCTCCGTGTCTGGGAGCATTGAGCATCTCCATATCTGGGAGCACCAGGCATCTCCATATCTGGGAGCACCAGGCATCTCCATTTGGGGAGCACCGGGCATCTCCATATCGGGGAGCACCGGGCATCTCCGTACCTGGGAGCACCAGGCATCTCTGTACCTGGGAGCACCGGGCATCTCTGTACCTGGGAGCATCGGGCATCTCCGTATCTGGGAGCACCGGGCATCTCCGTATCTGGGAACACCGAGCATCTCCGTATCTGGGAACACCGAGCATCTCCATATCTGGGAGCACTGGGCATCTCCATATCGGAGAGCACGGGGCATCTCTGTATCTGGGAGCATCGAGCATCTCCATATCTGGGAGCACCAGGCATCTCCATATCAGGGAGCACCGGGCATCTCCATATCTCGGAGCACCGGGCATCTCCGTATCTGGGATCATCAGGCATCTCCATATCCGGGAGCATCAGGCATCTCCCTATCAGGGAGCACCAGGCATGTCCATATCTGCGAGCACCGGGCATCTCCGTATCTGGGAGCATTGAGCATCTCCGTATCTGGGAGCATTGAGCATCTCCGTATCTGGGAGCATTGAGCATCTCCATATCTGGGAGCACCGGGCATCTCTGTATCTGGGAGCATCGGGCATCTCCGTATCCGGGAGCATCAGGCATCTCCATATCCAGGAGCACAGCCCCTCCGGTCCCCCACCCATGCTGCGCAAGCGGCCCCAGATCTCAGCACATCTTATTCCAAAGATCTGCCACTCTGCTCATCTTTACTACAGAAATCTCTGAGGCTATTTTCCAGGATCTTACAGAGTCCGTGAAAAAAGAAGGCTCAGAGCAATTTGGTTTGGGTCTGATTTTCTGCTGTAAGTCTGGTAAAAAGCCTCAGCTGTGCCTAACTGTGGCCTTTTGCCCTGGGCGCGTGTGTGTATGTGTGTCCACAGACTTCTGTACGTACGTGTGTACATATACAGTTGTCCCTTGAATAACACAGGATTTAGGGGTGCTGACACCTGCACAAAATCCCCGTACAGGGGCGCCTTGGGGGGAAGGGTAGAGTTGGTCGAGCAATGGGCTCTTGGTTTGGCTCAGGTCATGAGCTCATGGTCCTGGGGGTGGTTTCTACTTGGGGTCGGCAATGTGGTGAGGCGGGGCGCTCTCCAGGAAAAAACAAAACAAAACCCACAGGTGGATGTCACATCAACCTGGATTCAAACTTTATCACATCCCTGCAAGATTCTTAATCCATCAGGGACCCCAAGGTATCAACTGAGCTTACAAGCTATGTAGGAGAGCGGTGAAGATAAAACTGAACAATGGCTAGGAATAGGGACAGAGGGACAGCGGGAGGGGGACCCAGGCAGGAGGAGTATTTCAAGATTCCCATCTAGGGGTTCCTGGGTGGTTCAGTCAGTTAAGTGTTTGGCTCTTGGTTTCAGCTCATGACCCTGGAATCAAGCCCCATGTCAGGCTCTGAGCTCAGCAGGGAGTCTGCTTGAGGTTCTCTCCCTCTGCCTCTCTCCCTGCTTGTTCTCTCTTGCACTCTCTCGCTCTGTCTCTCTAAAACAAACAAATCAACCTTTAAAAAAAATCTCCATTTCTCCCCCTTCAGCTCCTCCTCCCAACGCAACCCCCAGAAATGCAATGGTTTTACCAAGAAGAGAGAGTACAGGGCGGGCACCATGAAAAGCTTTGATTTCTTCCCCTTTTCTTGCTGCTTCCCTCTCCTTGGGACTTGTGCTAAGAACTTGGACTGTACAATTTCATATCATTTAAGAAAGAAGGGATATTAGGGGGCTGAAGGGGCAGCCGCTTGGCAAACATGAAAGCCTGCTCCAAGACATCTTTATAAGCTCTCTGCCCATCGGGGTGCTCCTCAGAGCTGCCTCCCTGCAGAGCTAACTGAGGCTTCAAGACCCAGCTGCTTACGCCCTGCCCTTCAACACGGGGCTTTCTTTTATCCTGTGATTGCTAGGGAGAGCTACAAACGGAATCCAGCGGGCAGCGATAGATAGCATTACCTGTTTTCCTTGTCATTTTTCGGTTTCATTTAGGTTCGACTGCCTTAAGCACTGGAAAAGCTTTACTTAGAAGGCTGGGCTCTGCACTTCCAGGTTCATCAAAATAAAGCAGAAGCCGAGCTGCCTAGTTTTAAGGGCACAAAGGAAAACACAGTTTGGTGATGGGAGGTTTTGAATTACAGTGGGCAAAGATAGTGGCTTCTGCTTAAGACTTAATTACTGAGTGCTTTCATAGGCTAGGTGGGAGCCATTCAAGGACTTTATATAGAGTATCACTTAACTCTGACAAAACCATAGAAGATACATAGGATGAAGATACACAGCATGAAGAAATTGAGACTCAGATAATTAACTTGCCAAAAATCAAGTAACTAGTAAATAATGGAGATCCAGAATATAAGAAAGAAGGGGTATTAGAGATTCAAGGTGACAGTAGATCTTTCACGTTCCAAAAGTCATGCCTTATCCATCAGGCCGCGCCTCTGATGTACGCAAAATAAATATTGCCATATTTCTCCAAGTATAAGATGATATCAATTGTAAGATGCTCCTTTGTGTATCACAGTGGGGAAAACAGTCTGTGGATTAAACTGACGATTAATTCCAAGACATGCTTGGACTTCAGAGATGTAAAAACAGAGAAGAAAAAAGTACCTTTTAATATTCATGAAGAATGATCCTTGAAAAGTCAGCCAGTCTGAAATGTAAGGAACAGAATAGTTACCTGCTGGCCCAGCTTGAGGGCAGCCTGATGGCCGCCCAGGCGTATTCTGGTGACATGTTGCTTTCTCCAAAGCTCAGCATAAAATTCCGGCGGTGATTCAGGACTTTACCTGCAGGTGGCAGTGCAGGACACCGGATATGGCCTTTGGCCTCCTAGGGCGGGGTTTCAGGGGAGGAGCAGAAGGGGGCAGGTGAAAAACCTGTTTCCACAGCCTGGGTGGCTCGGTGGGTTCAGCATCCGACTCTTGGTTTCAGCTCAGATCATGATCTCAGTCTGGGATCGAGCCCTGCATCTGAGCTTGTCCCTCTCCCTCCTCCTCCCCACGTGCTCTCTCTCTCAATCTAAAATAAATAAATAAATAAATAAATAAATAAATAAATAAATAAAATCTTTAAAAAATGATAGAGATTTTTCTATCTAAAGAACATTTCTCAGGTAGGTCTCCCTTCTCTCGATGTAGCCAGTGATCAAACCCAGTTGTATCACTCTTCTCCCAGAATCTTGAAACACTTCCCTGATTCTAGACAACTTCTCCCAGCTCCTTGCATACCACCTAACCAGGCTCCAGCTCCCTGAGAACACCTGTGAACACATCCTGTGTCCACTCCCAGTCCCAGACCTCTCCCCAAAATCTTCTTCCCCTCAGTCTCTGCCCATAAAAAAAGCTCATTCTTCAAAACTAAGTTCAGAGTTCCTTAATGAAGTCTTTGCTCACTTAAACCTCATTGCCCTCCACCTATAGCTTTTTTTTTTTTTTAAGATTTTATTTATTTATTTGACAGAGAGAGAGAACAAAGGCAGAGGGAGAAGCCCCAACATGGGGCTTGATCCCAGGACCCCGGATCATGATGGGAGCCGAAGGCAGTTGCTTAACCAACTGAGCCACCCAGGTGCCCCCACTTACAGCTCTTAACAGCTCTCTGTAAATATGTTCATTGTATGCCAGTCACCTCATGAGTTATCAATGTGGCAGTCTTCCTCTGTCCGTCCGATTTATATCCATATCCCTAGCACCTCGCACAGAGCTCAGGTTATAGTAGATACTCGACTGATATTTATTGAATGAATGAATAATTGAATGATTCTTTTCTAAAATATACCAGAACGGACAGGGAAATTATTTTTAACATTTTGCACATTAAAAGCTTTTAAAACTCCTGACATCCAGACTCCACCCAGAACCAGTGAAATCAGAACTTCTCAACTGATGTTTGGGTTGAGCCCAGGCATCGGTATTTTGTAAAGCTCCCCAGGTGATCTCAAGGTACAACCAAGGTTGAGAATCACCTCCATGGCAATGGTTCTCAAAGTGTGGTCCCAGGACCAGCATTAGAATATTACTCTCATCTTATTTGAAATGAAAATTCCTAGGACCCACCCTATACTGTAGAGTCAGAAATGGCAGGGGTGGGGGGATGGAGGGAGTTGACAACAATCCGTGTTTTAACAAGGCCTCCCATGATACAAAGTCAAGTTTGAGAAGCACTGTCTTAGAAGTTTACTTTAAATAAGTTATAGAGACTGTGTGTGAATGAATCCCTCCCACCATTTTCTTCTAATTTGATTCTGGCCCCTATTTCTTGCATATGGCTGTGCTTGCAGAAAAACAACAAGCCCTTTTTAGTTGAAGATTTTTTTTTTCCAATCTAGTTGGTCTTACGATCAACATCAACTTATGGTAAAATAGCTTACCTATTTTATGTGGTTTTTTTTTTTTTTTTTTTTTTTCCAATCCTTAAAAAAACCAGAGAAGTATTCTCGTGGTTATTTTTTCAAATCATGGAAGAGAAATGAACAAAACCCAACATACATGGAACTTGTCCCATATGCCACGCATGGTGCTGAAGTGCCCCATCATCTTACAATAAATCTAAGACATCCATCCCACAGAGGCGGAAGGAAAGGCTGGAAAAAATAGGATGAGTCCACAGGGACACAGCAGAGATGTGAACCCAGATCTGTGCTACCATCGGTCGTTCTCAGGATTCTCATGACCCCCATTTTGTTATTTTGCCCATAATCCCATAGTTTTCATGAGGAAAATCGGCTGCTCTCAAGAATCCCTGGCTAGCTCTCGAACAGAGGTGGTCACTTTGAGCACATTAAGTACTCACGCTGTTTCCTGCTCATTTGCAGTGGAATACACTCAGGGCTTTCTTTTTCTCTAAGACCTTGGAAAGAAACATGGTTTCACAATGCATCTAGGGTTAAAAGCACAGTTTTCTTCTAAAATGTCTACTTCTCTGAAACTCATACGCTTTGTTCCAAATCTGTGGTCTGAATTCTTGGATTCATTATTCACATGGTTCCTTTTTGAATCGTGAACCTTAGTACAGTTGTACAGGCTCTGTGCTAGGCTCTGTGGGGGACCAGCAGTGAAAAAGACAGACAAACCCCACTTGCTCACCTTCAAGAAGAACCGTATACATAAAACTAACCAATGAAGACACTAAGTCTAGATGTTATGACTGTCTTATCCAGGGCAATAAGATAAGAAGAGGACCTCTATGAGTTCAATTCTATAGTGTCTTGTGTGTACGTCTTAAGAGGTCTTTTGAACAGAAAGATCTTTGAACCTATGCTTCTCTATTATAGTTTTTTGGGGAACTGGTATGGATGGTGTTTATTTTGGGAAATAGAGTAAATATTCCCAAGTTTGGAAGAGTCAGCCTATCAGAAGATGCAAACCCAACATTCCATTTCTAAAACAGGACACCTCAATCATCAGACCTCTTTCTCTGGGGAATGGCCAGCCAGCGTCTTCAGCAATTATACCAGTCAGAGGAGAAATTTCCGTGACTTCCGTGGGCCATAAAAATCTGATACCATCAGCAAACTGGAAGGCATTTCCAGTGAAGGTGGCTTCACATACAAAAGCAGCAGAACTGAGTACCACAAGCTCATGGCAAACCGCCAGGCCTGTTCCAGGACCCAGCCCTGCTCAGTGATGCCTATTCATCTGGGAGATGAATCCTAAATCTCAAATCCAAGCTGTGGGGCAAATAAGGCACCCAGGGGAGACTTTCTGTGCACCTGAGCACTCAGAGACACGCTCCACTTGCAAACACGTGAAAGAACCTGAAAAAGTAATCTTTTTTTAAGTCTTTAAAACATGAGAGAGCTTATCAAGACAGGGAGGAATTGCTAAGCCAATATGACAGAGAAACTGCTTACGTGGATAGGTCCATCAACTGGGAAGAAAGGTTTGCCCTAAGGGTACTTGTCAAGCCCAGAAATTTTTAGATTTCCTTCTGACAGCCTAAGGGGGCAAAGGGGATAGAAATGACAGGTTTGGCAAGGTCTTTTTTTTACAGTAATGGGACTG
Source organism: Halichoerus grypus (assembly GCF_964656455.1). Taxonomy (NCBI): domain Eukaryota; kingdom Metazoa; phylum Chordata; class Mammalia; order Carnivora; family Phocidae; genus Halichoerus; species Halichoerus grypus. The sequence goes on along the minus strand of NW_027555104.1, from coordinate 17,003 downwards.
TTCTAAAATAAGCTTATTGTGATGGTTATATAATTCTTTATATATGCTAAAAATTCGTGGACTTGTACACTTAATATGGATGAATTGTATGGTATGTGAATTGTATCTCAATAAAGGTTGTGGGGGGAACTCAGTGAAGTGAGATCACTTTCTATTTGAGGGCAAAGTTAGGGGGAAACTGTCTTCTAGAAGCTGGCTGGCCTCCCCCTTCCCCACCCCAACTGATCTGCTCTGGTTGCCAGGCACATGTTTACCTTAGAGACAGAGCACCCCCCCCCCCAGGGTTCTGAGCCTTCAGTTGAGACCCATAGAACACTGGCCCTTGGAGGCAGAGCTGTGGAGCCCTACACAGCCATGGAGGGCCTACTGCCTGCCATCAGATCCACTTTGCAGTTGGTCCTAGAGCCCCTGTGGGGTGCCCTGCTGGTGATTTCTGAAAGCTGGAGACATGTTTCAGTTCTCCATGAGTTTCCCTGGGAGATCCTGGCATATATTGTAATACTGGTTTTGACAGCGAAGAAACGACACATTCGGAGAAGTGTGAAGGTGCTCGGCAAAAGGTGTTTGGCCCACGCTAAAGTCTGTGGAAAAGGTAGTGGGAATATGGGACCAATGACACAAGCTGATGATGCCCTAGGGCTGCCCGGGGTGGAGGCCAGTCTTCCCACATTACAAACCTTATGCTTCTCAGCAGTAAGTACTAACCGCTGTAGGCTGGCACTTCAGAACACCATTGACTTTCTGAAAATGGAGCAGAAGACCCAGCCTCCTAAACTTTCCCAAGTGACTGGTGATAGACCCATCTTAAGAACGTCAGAGAAGAATGGAAAACAACTTTGGAAGAAAATAATGGAGGATTTGAATGGAAACACTGACATTCTAGAGAGTCCAGAACTGCTAGCCCAAGAAATCGCGAGATGGAAGCAGAGACTCCAGGAAACGGAGCAGGAGAAAGAAAGGCTAGAGCAGTCGAACGCAGGACTGCAGCGGGCTCTGAAAGATAAAGTCAGCCAGTTAATACCACTGGGTGAAAACCTTCTGAAGGCCATCCCCTGGCCTTGTGTCCTTGGAGATCTCTTGGGTCACGTCAACTGGGAAGTCAAGCAAAAGAGGGAAGCAGAAAATGACAATCAGCCCATCCATCGGTCAGAGGGTGATCTGAAGGGTGTCACTGACGATGCTGATTCCAATGTGTCCCTTCAAAGTGCTGAAGAGAAAAATGAGGAACGAGCCAGACAACTGTGGGAAGAAAAGCGAATCAATGAAGAGCTTATGGGACAAATCACAGATCTTCGAGCCAAGGAAGCCTCTTTGCAGACGGAAAATTCACAGCTTCAAAGTGAGATTCAGCAGTTGAAACGGAAACTTCAAATTCTGCCTCAATTATATCAAGAATACACCAGGGAACTTGAGAGAAAATCATTGGAGAAGGAAGCGCAGTGCTCAGACATCGAGAAGAGTCTTTCCTACACGTGTGGAAACATCGAGTCCGCAACTCAGATTCGCAACTTATACAAGAAGATGGCCGAAGACACCCGCAGAGAACTGGAGGAGAACACCTCGCACTGTCTAAAGGACATCCTCTTCTATGCGAATAAAGTCCAGGAGAGCTGGATGGCAGCTGTGCTTACCGAGCGAAAAGTCAAGGAGCTAAGGAAAGAAAATGATCACATCAGGCAAATGTTGGCCAAAGCGGAGTTCAACTTCCCGCCTTTCCCAAGTGGCCGTTTTGCTCCTGCTCCCCCACAGGCAGCCCACGGAGGCCCAGACGTGTCAGGGGGCCCCCTGGATCATCAGCACCCCCAGGAAGGAGAAGAGCCAGGCTGCGAGGGCCCACGCATCCAGGGACACCCGCAGGTTTGACTGAGCTCACCGCAACGCGGTCCTGAACGCCCACAACCACGGCATAACACCTGCATGTGTTTTCTGTCTTTAAAGTAGTTTTCACTTATCTCTTTTTGGTTTAGATACTGCTATTTAATTGATATTACAATTGCTTTTATTCAAGTAGATTTAGCATTATAGTTTTCAGATACTATTTCTCCAGTCAAGTGTCATTTCCTATAATTCTTACCAATATATTGTTTTCACATCACCAGACCCTCTAGAATTAGATAATATTAAGTATTGTATTTTGATTTAAATTAAAGATCCACAATTACTTTAACAACTATTGAAATTTGGCATGGATACAAACATTTAAAATAACATTTTTCTATGGCATGAGCATTTTTGTATGCCATTTTGATACTCACGAGCATGTATTAGAAGTCTGTACGAGTAATTTAATATATATCTGAATAAATTTTGATTTAAAAAAATTGGAAAAAAAATCCCCTATTCCAACTTCATAATATTTTGATTAGACTAGCTTTAAATTCATAAATTAACTTATCGTAGTTTAAGGTTTACAATTTTTTCTCCCCTGTTAACTTTTTTAAATGTTTTTCTTTTAAGATATTGTTTGCTCTTTAGACGTTTCTAAATTTTATGCAGTGAAAACGAAGGTTTTCCCTTGATGGCAAGCAAACACACACACACACACCCCACCATGCCGATTACAAGGCACGCTGAGTCGGTATGTCAGGAACAGAGGATAATATAACAGTAAAGAAAGCTGCAAAATTGTAAAAAAATTTTAAAGAAAGAAAGAAAGAAACCATGCTCCCACAATTTGTATAATATACCTAACTCATATACACACAAAAGGAGAGTTGCCCAGAAAGTGAGGAAAAAGCAGGGGGAGACTCCCAGATGCTAACAACAGGGGAAGCTCTTCCCAGCTCTGGGACTGCCTGGAGCAAGAAGGGGGGTGCAAGTGGGGGGCTGTCCTCAAGGAAGACAAAGATTTGCTGCAGGTACACATGACAGCCACCAGAGGGCGGGGGAGCGCAGGCCAGGGGAGTGCACGGCAATAACTTGAAGAAGGACCAGCGCACTTGGGTCTATACAATCTAAAGTGTGTGTGTGTGTGTGTGTGTTACTGCATTAATTCATATCCCTTTATTTAGTACAGGCAGATCTCAGAGATCGTGCAGATTTAGTTCCAGGCCACCACAATAATGCAAATGCCACCATAAAGCAAATAATTCAATAATTAATATTTTTCTGGAAGTCATTTTTTTTCTGGTTTCCCAGTGCACTCAAAAGTTATGTTTGTTACACTACACTGTCATCTAGTAAGTGTACAATAGCATTATCTCTAAAAAAATAAAAATTAAACCATGTTGAATTAAAAAATATTTTCTTGCTAATAAATGCTAACCGTCGTCTGAGCTTTTAGCACGTTGTAATCTTTCAGCTGATGGGAGGGTCTTGCTTCAGTATTTGCTGACTGATCAGGGTGGTGGTTGATAGAAAGCTGTGGCAATTTCTTCAAAGAAGACAACTACGAAGGTTGCCGCCTCAGCTGACCCTTCTTGTCACAAAAGACTTCGCTGTATCGGGCAGCGCTGTGGAGGGATGTGAAGAAATTGGAGCGCTGTTGGGTGGGAATGTGAAACAGCATAGCTGCTGTGGAAAACAGTGTGGAGGCTCCTCCAAAAATTAAAAAGAGAGATACCATATGATCCGGTAATCCCACTTCTGAATATGTATCGCCCAAAACTGAAATCAGGATCTGAAAGGGGTACCTGCACTTCGAGTTTCATAGAGCACTATTCTTAGTAGCCCACGAGAGAAAGCCATCCAAATGTCCACCAATGGATGGATGGATGGGCTCAGAGAATATGGTATGAATGAGTAAAGAAAATGTAACATTATTCTTAAAAGAGAAGGAAATTCGGTCACACGCTACAATATGGATGAACCTTAAGGATAGTATCCTATGTAAAATAAGCCAGTCATACACACACACACACACTCACACACACCAGATATTGTCTGATGCCTCTTATATGAGATCTCTAAAGTTGGTGAAAAATACAATAAAAAATAAAGCAGTCCAACTCCTACAAACAGAAAGTGGACCCGTGGCTGCCACGGGCTGAGGAGTGAAAGGAATGGGTGGTTATTGCCTGGGTGTAGAGTTTCAGATTTGCAAGATTAAAATTTCTAGCAATCTCTTGCTCAACTATGTGAATTTAGTTAATAATACAAAACTACCAAACTTAAAAAGAATTAAAAGGGTAGATTTCATGTCATGTGTTTTTTACCACAATTTGAAAAAAAAAAAAGAAAAGGAAATGTGAGATTTGGGATTTGAGTGGTGGGGAATTAGACTTGAGCTCTGTCTCCAACCAATGACTTCACCTCTCTACATTTTGGTTGAAGGAGTTGATCTAAATAATTTTTAAAGGTTCTACCCAGTTCTAAAATCTAATTGCTTTATAATTATAAAGAGAATATCTTAGTCATTGACTCTAAGACAAAGTCCTTTATAGTACAAAATGTTGACCTCCTTATCTTCCAAAAAATCCCTCTACTACACCTTGTCAATCGTATCAGACAGACAATCAATTCACATTGGATGCTCAGTGGTCAGCATCTCACTAAAGTAATTCATGCTGAAAACAACATGATAAGAACTTGAAAAAGGACAATGTTTACCTCAAGCCGAAGGAGGACCAAATTTTAAATATTCATATTATGCTCATTATATTTTTGATCACTAATCTTTACTGGATGTGTATGAGAAAGATGAGAGCAAAGGTCATTAGAAGAAAGAAAATTATCTCTGAAATGACCCTGATATCAGGTGAAGATCATCTGAATGCAGGAAGTACTAGAGGGATGGAAAGGAAGGAGCAGAATTACGACAGGTTGAGGATGGAACTTGGTGGGTATTAGACAGCAAAGGATCAGAGGATTTTCTAAGGTTTCAGTCTGGAGGGATGGGGGTAACAATGAAACAAGCAATGTTTGTAGAAAGGAAGGTACCTATGTCGAAACACACAGGAGAGAGATTGGGTCCTGGGATGAAGAGGCATCCTGGGGAGACTGCATGGGTACTTTTACATAGTGTTTGAAGAGAGACAAGAGCAGCAAGGCCTGGACCGATCCTTGGGGCACAGCGGCAGTTAAGCCAAAATCCTCACACTTGCAGCAGGTGTCTTAGGTGTTACAGAGATTAATGAATAAGAAAGCTTATGAACGAGGAAGAAGAGGCCCTGGCAGGGGTGTAAACAGGGAGGAGGAAGTAACCAAGACAGAGAAATGAAGCCAAAGGGGCCAAGGGTGAGTCAAAAGAGCGCCCTGCAGCAGAAGTCAGAGGAAGGGGCTGGTGGGGAGGTGTTGGTTAGTGTATCTTTGCTGCCAGAAAGGTATGGGAAGGAGGACATCCAAAGTGAGAAAATTCCTGAAAAGGCAGGAAGGGAAAGATTTCCAGGCTCAGATGAGAGAATCAAGTTTGGAAATCGAGGCGGGAACGGTGGAAGGATGAGTGTAGAAAGAAAGGTTATTTGCTGGAATGTATGGCCACAAGCCACAGCAAAAGAACTTTGCTAGCTCAAGTAGAAAGGAATTCATTTGGAAGGCTTTGGGGCAACTCCCAAACTGCATACGAAGGCCAGATAACCAGACTCGGCAGGGCTGAACCAAGGGAGACTGGGCGTAAAAAAGACAGGTGAGCTCCAAGCACAGCATGAGCTTGGGTTAGGCCCCATCACTGGTACTAGACACGTACCAAGGACACAGGTGTCATCTGGTCTCCTCTACTGTCACCTCAAAGCTCTGAAATCCCCAACTGTCCTCCCAAGATTCAAAAGTCCGGTGCCAAGTGTCTTCTTAGCTAACCCTCCATTATCTGCCCACTCTCCCCCCGCCATGACTTCTAAGAGCACCTGACTATTCCGCTTTCTGAGACATACTTGATGTCCCACCAGATACCCAGGGCAGACATTCTTTCCAAAAATAAGGCTCTTACAAAAACAAAATTAAACAAATGAACCAAAAGCCTCATACAGTCAAAAGCAGCCAAAACAAGAGACACTTGTCTACCAGTTCCCACCTCGCCAATTCCCAGACCTGCATTTCAAATCCAAAAGCAAAACAACATATATGATGCAAAAGTCTTCTGCCTCACATAAAAACAGTCTGCCTTCGTACTGCCGAAAACACTCTACTTCCCAGAGCAAGCCATTAAAATCTCTCCACTCTATCCAAGCTCCAGCCCCAAGACCCCCGACTGACACCCTTTCCTTTGGTTTGCATTCTCTAGCAAGCTTGTTCTGGTATTTTGCAAACCACAAAGCAGTGACAAAGTCAGACAACACTAATGCATGTGTAAACTTGGTGGAAAGAGATTTAAAAGGATGTTAAAACACTGACATGATACAATAAGGCAGGAAACTCTGGGTAATGGCTTTAGTTCTCTTCTCTGTGGCAGGTCTCCGCTGTGGGTAACATCAACGGCTTCCCTACGCCAGAGCCCCCTCCACGTCTACTTTGCCTTCAGCCAGCACTTTTGCAGCTGGGGACACTTAATCCTCGGGGTGAGCCTGTGACCCTCAATGTCACACATGGAGATGTCGGCTCTGGGTCATCCTGCGTGTATAGGGTTACAACAGCCTTTCAGAACTGCCTTTCACTAACTTTTTCTTTCTTTTTAAAACATCCTTTGGTTTTATACTGGGCAAGAGCAAAAATAAGATTACTTGATAGTAAATCGCCCCTACCGTACAATTACAAAATGCTGCTCTTTACCACATTGTAAGATTTCAATACGCAGCCAGCCTATTTCTGATTTCTTCATGGGGACTAATGTGATATAATAATAAAGATGGCTGTATCCCCACCAGGTAATTCAAATCCCCACTTAAATCCTCCACAAGTGGCCCCAACTTTTCTCTTGTCCAAATAAAGACTAAGACGCAAGATGGTTTAAGAACAAATGAAAACTCCATCGCCTTCCACCGAACTCTAGCTCTATCTGTGTAAATAGTAAGCAGTATTTCCCTCTGATTCAACCATCTTTCATTTAAAGAACTATTTCACACTTGAAATTCTTAGGCCATATGCAACTGTTATGGGATAAACTGCGTTCCTCCAAAATTTATGTTGATGTGCTAACCCCAGGTAACTCAGAATGTGAATGTATTTGAAGATAGGGCCTTTTAAAGAGTGATTAAGCTAAAAGGAGACAATTAGGGTGAGCCTAATCCAATCTGACTGATGTCCCAATACGAAAAGGAAATTTGGACCACAAAGGGACACCAGGGACATATACACAGAGAAAGAAGGCAGCCATTTGTACGCCAAGGAGCAAAGCCCCAGAAGAAACCAAAGCTACCTCTACCTTGATCTTGGATTTCCAGGCTCCAGAACTGTAGGAAAATACATTTCTGTTGTTTAGCCCCCAGTCTGTGGTACTTTGTTATGGCAGTCCTAGCAAACTCATACAGCAACCCGTTCAAAGAGACCAACTGGATTATTAGTAAAGAAAACAATGTATGAATTGCCATCTACTTTCATCGGTGTTTTAAATACTTTTCCCATGTCATGAGGGGATGGATTTTGTAATTCCCAGTAGGAAAACATACTTGAAAATCTCCGCTCTTCTCGGTCTTGCCTTCTTAATCCACATGAACATCAAAATGTGTAGCCTCTGAAGAAACAACTCCGTTGTGAATATGATCTTCGAGGTGGGGATTTCTCACTGCCCACATTTAGATTAGAGTCCTACCAGATACAATCGCTCTTAGATGCTGGACAGCATATGCTGGGTTGCAGGGCGATGTAATAATTTCACCGGTTCTTTTCCATGTTGAATGGCGTATTTCAGAAGCACTGCGGTGGAGGTATGTTAGCAATGTCGCTGTGTCTGTCTGAACGAGCAAGAGTAATTTAAATAGGACAAGTTCAGTGGCTACAGTCACCTGGGATCTCGGCCCATGGAGTTAAAGGAGTTTTCGCTGTCTGTAAATGCAGAGGATCAAAAGCTCCAACTCTTCTCTGCTCCTAGGGAATCACAACAGGACTCCTTGTGCCCTCCCTCCAGAGCTGGTCACGTGGTCAGTCCAGTCCAGCTCTGTTTGGAGGACTCAAAGCTCATCCTGGGGGTACGAACCCCTTGAATGCCCAAGGAAAAGTTTGTGAGATCTGCTAACGGTGACATAAAAACTTGACAATGAGCATCCCTCACATTTTCCTTCATTGGTGCTTCTTTTAATTTCTGGGCCAAAAAAAAAAACTGAAGTGGGAAAACAATTGAGATGTAAATATATAGATCTAGACCTTCCAGGAGGTGAAATCCACATCATGGTTAAGGTAAAATTTAATCCACCATCCAAGTGGCCGATGTTTAGTGTGTGCCATAAGGAAGCATATGCACTTTGCTGCATGGCCTTGAGAAAATGGCATTCCTTTTACTGTTCGTGCAAATCATCTTTGTTATTAATTTGCTCAGTTCGGTTTCTTCCTATCATATAATTGTCATGATAGTTTACAGAAAACATATCCCCTTTTTATAGTGGCTTGTGTAGAGAGACCACACTTAGTGACCTACTCCTAGCCCTGCCACTTAACTAACTACATGTTTTCCTGCAGTTGGTAAGAAAAGAAAAAAAAAACAAAGAAAAAAAAGACAGTGGTTGGTGGGGTTTCAGTTCCTTGAACAAGGGAGTGGCCCCAACAGAAAAGGAGTCTACATTCTAATAGCTCAGAAGGAAGACCTATTATAAAATCTTTCTTTGGAAACCAAAACCAACATTTAACTGTCTTATTAATAATAAGCCTATGTAACATTATTTCAAATACCCACACATGTATTTAACACAAGCTAATTAGCTGGATATGTTCCCAGGTAGTAAGTTGCTCAAAGTTACATTTTCATAAATATTATAGTTTTCAAGGGTGAGAATTTTTATGGACAAAATGAACATCTGGTAAGAGTTGCTTTTAAAAAGTTAAAATTGTTGGAGAAATGGTAGGGTAAATCTTAGAGCCTCAGTCCCCCATTTATCAGTTAATTAAAGCAGACCCAAATTTACTTTTTTAGGTGAAGCTTTACCTTTCTCAAGAATACTTCGTCATCATCGGTATTTTGATGTCTGCTGATGTGAATTCCATCCAATGAGCTTGTTGCTTAAGCTTTCCCCCCAGATTAAACCAGCCCAAGAGAGCATTCCATACGGTACAGCACTGCCGTGGCCCCACACGGAATCACTTCGTTGGATTGTTCTCTTGCGTGCTGCCATTGGCCCTAGTTTGGAGCATCTTGGAATCAGTCTTGAGAAATGTGTTGTTGAAATTGCACTTGGAATGTTGGCCAGGGTTATTGTTCTTAAAATCCTGGGGCTTGTTTTAAGATGATCCAAGGTAGAAGTTGTCGGTCATGACGGGTATGCAAACCTAGGCTTTTCCACATGATTGGTTTGTTGGCATCCCCTGAATTCTGTAGAGAGCACAAGTGAACTGGTTTTCCTAATTTGACTACTAGAATGCTCAGAGAGGTCTACCTCTGCAGTGCTTTTTTGTACATTGTATAACAAAGTTATATTTTTCTACCTTTACTGTTGTAAATCTGAGATGACACTGAAAGAATTTTCAGGACTGGAATATTGGAATAATAATTTTCTGTGCAATTAGACGGGCATTCATTGACACATTCACCCACATAACTACAACATATATTGAGTAGCTACGATGAGGGCCACAGACTAGCATGCCTATAGGGGCCAGGCTGGTAAAATAAATGTGTGACTGGCCACAAACAAAGAAACAGAGACTCCCACAAACTGCCCACCTAAAGGAATTCATTTATTAACTCTGTGCTGGCCGGATAAGGCAGGTGGCTAGAAGTCAGGTGGCTATTCCTACCCCCTGGCCAACAATGTGTCAAGCCCTAAAGTATACACTATGGCTATACATAAATAAGATATGAGGCTCCTGCCCCCCAGGGGCTTCACAGTTTGTTGAAGGGGGAAAACATGGAAACAAATGAGCACAATAGCATGTCAGAAGTAGTAGGAGCACCTGCAGGGTCCAGCAAGTAAAGTACAGAGTCAGGTGCAGGATTCCAGGTAGAAAATATACAAGGGAATTAGCAAACACAATGACTCCGTGCAACCCCAACTGCTGAGAGAGGAGATCCTCAGGATTGAGTCTTAGCGCACACCACTGCAAGGAACACACACTCAACCAGCAGGAGATCAATTCAGAAAATGAAGCCAGACCCGTCTAGCAATATTTCCGTGATTGTTTACTCGAGTAATCAGAAAATTAAAATATAGATACATGGAAAGAAATAACACTTACTCGAGGACATTAACCAGTTTTGGACTTGACGTCTCCAGCCTATATTTGTGAGTGCTGGGACATATAATTTGAATAAGTTTTCACTCATCGAGCCTCCAATTACTGGCTGGAATGATGACCTACAAAGAAAATACAGAATCACTACTTAATGGATTGAAAAGTAGTCAGGAAATACATGGGGCTTTATTAAGTGCATAATAATATTTTCAAGCTGACTTGGTAAACGATGACCTGCATTACTGATTTTTTAGGTTCATATTTATAATGACTATTGTTGTATCTTCCTGAGAGACTCTGGGCCCAAAATAGAGAAAAAAATAGTAAGAAATCTGGGATGCCTGGGTGGCTCAGTCGGTTGAGCGTCTTCCTTTGGCTCAGGTCATGACCCTGGGGACCTGAGATCAAGTTCCACATTGGGCTCCTTGCTCAGTGGGGAGTCTGCTTCTCCCTCTGCCTGCCACTCCCCCTGCTTGTGCTCTTATCTCTGTGGAAATAAATAAATAAAATCTTTTTAAAGAATAATAATAAATTTCACATTAATACTAAATGAATTCCTTAATTTCCAGTATAAATGTGCTCTTTTTTTTTTCTATGTTTAAAATTTTATACATTCTGTTAAGGGCTTATTCTTTAAAAAAATAAGTTGGCTTGGTAGTTTGAACTTCCTATTAGGCTTATTTTAAAATGAAGAATGGGAAGGATAAAAACCAATTCAGTGAAATGCAAAATGTATTTTAGATCATAAAGGAAAGAGAGTTTCACAGCTGATTCTCTCAATGTCAGACAAATTTGGTTGTAGTTTTGAACTTTTATAATGACCTTTGCACCCACCCTCCAAATGAGTTTGTGACCTATCTCCTTATTCTTGATGGATTTTGGTGAAACTGGACCCGACTTGATGAATTTGCAAAATGGAATTTCGCTTTAGTAACTCTCATTTGAAAATCCCAGCCTTAGATATCGAACTGAGTATGCTTTACCACACACATTCAGGGGTAAAATATGTTCAGGAATTCCGTAAAACTAAGGCAGGAATCCAAGCTATATGCCCACACAGTAGATGAAAACATTCTGGGCCTTGGTTAAGTTTTGTGTCCATAATGTCTCATTTCATACAGGCTCTTTCTTCCCCAGCAATAAAAACTAATCACTTCTCTTAAGAACCAAGCAAAGCCTAACATCATGTTATTTCACCTGAAGAAACTGTATATTAGTATATGGCATAAATGTCAATTTTGTTAAATGAAAGAGAATTGCAAATTGAGTCAGAAGGAGTAGGCTCAGAGGACCAGCATTTAAAATGCGGGGCCTGGGTGGCTGGGTGGGTTTAGCATCTGACTCTTGGTTTTGGCTCAGGTCATGATCTCAGGATTGGGAGATCGAGCCCAAGTCGGGGTCCCTGCTCAACGCAGTCTGCTTGAGATTCTCTCTCTCCCTCGCCCTCTGCGCCTCCCCCCCACTTGTGTGCACGCTCTCTCTCTCAAGTAAAATAAATAAATAAAATCTTTAAAATTCATGTAGGGTCATTGTGCTGTTTCCTGCTCATGTTTTGTACAGCTCTGAAGTGCACATTTGAGCAAGGTGTGCTCAAGGAGGCTTGTGTCCCCAACAAGCTGGAAACTTCCACGGTCACTTAATGATGAAACATGGCAGCGGAAAAAAGGACGGAATTAGCAGCACCATGAAAAGTGTTATTGGACTCTAAAGGGCGGAAATTAAAAATGAGAAAGCGAGTGATCAATGAACAGTATGGAGAAGCAAGCTAGAATTTAAACTGGCAAGGAAAAACTACTAGAAACCATCAGGGAAAGAAAATCAAAGTGTGAAGATAAATAATATAGACAATAAGTCAAAGGGGCGCAATATAATCAAAGTTCATACTACGTGTAGGTGTAATGTAAGTCAGATGAGAAAATGGATTTTTCTTCTTTGTGATCACACCTCTCTCGAGGTGTACCTGTCATTGCAGCTTTTTGAAATACAGAAGTACTCTGCCTAATGAAGAGATTAGTAGTCTACCATTGCGCTCTATCTGACTATTATTCTCTGAGAATAAGAAAGCTAATTATCTCATGCCTTTAAATTTAACGCAGGTAGATACCACATGCTCAATGTGACTAAGGAAATTATAATGAAAAAAGAGTTATTTGTAAAAACTAATGTTTTGTGTTAATATGCAGTATCTCTATAACATGAGTCCAAAACAGAAGTTATGGTGATCTGCCTAGAAGAGTAGTATTTATTCCATCATTATCTTTTCTCTTGTTTTCTCATGCTACATTCTGCTCACGGTTTCCTATACGTGCCCTTTAGTTTCCCATCAGTCTTCTGACTAATTCTTTCACTCCAAGTGCCTAGATTCATTGTCAGCAAAATGTAGTCAAATTCTATCCCTTCAAGGCCCAAAATACTGTCTCCTCCTGAAAGAAGCCCCTCTTTTCTCAACCAGAAACAATGCCTCCTCCCAAGAACTCTCATAGCAATATCCTTGCCAATCTTATAAAGCTTTAATGAAGAACAATTGCTTTCATCTTTATGGTAACAGTTATTTGGGGTACCTGTCTTATCTTTCATACATTCATTTGTTTTGCAAATGTTTCTGGAAAACCTTCTCCATTCAAGGATAGACTCTAGAATGTAAGATTTTTGATTTTAGATTCATGCATACTCAACATGTTAATTACCTATTGATAGGTGACAAATTACTTAAAAACTGAATGGCTCAAAGCAACAAGCATTTACGATCTCAGAGATTCTATGGGGCAGGAATCCTGGTGTGGCTAGGATGGATGTTTCTGGCTTAACATCTCTCATGACGTAGCAGTCATCTCAAGGCTCAAATGGGGCTGGAGAATCTGCTTCAAAACTCACTCAAACAGTTGTTGGCAGACCATCATTCCTCACCATATGGGCTATTCCATAGGTGGCCTATGGGTCCCCATGTCATGGCCACTGGTGATCAAAGAGAGAAAGAAAGAGACCAAGATGGAGCCACCATCTTTTTGTGACTTCATCTTGGCAATGACATCTGATCACTTCTGCCATATTCTCTTTTATTAGATGCAAACCAATAAATTCATCACATATGCAGGGAGAGGGTATGACACAAGAACATGAACACCAGGAGGCCAGGATTATAAACTTAGAGACCTCTTACCATGCCTAATTACCACACACAATAAGTGTGTGATGAATAATCTGTTTAGGATTCTTGCACCTGTGAGTTTATGGTTTTCATTGAATTTGGTTATGATAAAAAAAAATTTCAAACATCCTTTCTTCAAATATTTTATGACCCCATTTTTTTCATTTTGAAAACTGTATGTATATACACTTAATATACTCATATATAATACACGTATATAATAATACACACACATATATATGTGAGGCCACTTAATGTTGTCCCAGAGCTCACAAATGCTCTGCTCATTTTTTCTCCATCTTTAGGCTTCCATTTTCTGTGTGTTTCATTCTATATGGCTAGGTTAATTAATTTTTCCCTGCAATATCTTACCTGCTCTTAATCCTATCCAATGTGTTTTTCAACAGACATTTTATTTTTCATTTTGAAAATTTTGATTTTGGTTCTTTGTATATCTTTTATTTTTCCTATCTGCTCATTCTCTCTTCCACTTTGTTAAAAGTAGAGAGTATATTGATAATACTGTTTATCTTTCTTGTCTACTAATTCTTATCATTTGTTTTGCTTCCGGGTTTTTTTCTATTTATGAATTTTTTCTACTTGCCATGGGTCTTTTTTCCTGTTTCCCTGCCTGCCTTGTCAATCTCGATTAAATGCCATGCAGTGTGAATTTTATGTTGCTTAGTGCTGAATTTTTTAAATGAATATTCCTTTAAGTATCTGGGGGCTTTTTTTTTTTTTTTTTTCTGGAATGCGGATTAAGTTTGCTTGGAAATAGTTTGATTCTCTTGAGGGTTGTTTTTAAGCTTTGTTGGGTGGATATGGAACAATCTCTCATCTGGGGTTAAATATCGAGGTATAGGTGACCTTTAATAACATTTACATATTAAATTATGCAATTTAATAATTTTTGACATATTTGTACAATGTTCTTATTTAATTGTTGACCTATAATAAAATGTACGTGTTAACGTATACCGTTATTAAAGTTTTGAATTATTTATACATCCACGAAACCATCACCACAATCAAGACAGTGAACATATCCATCTTCCAGAGTTTCCATGTGCCCCTTGGCAATCCCTTCCTTGCTTTCTATGACTGTAGATTAACTCACATTTTCTAGAGTTTATATAAATGAAGTCTACAGAAGATATTCTATGTTTATCTGGCTTCTTTCACTCAGGATAATTAGTTCTCAATTCATACGCTATGTTGTAGTGTATACCAACAGCTCATTCAGTTATATTGCTGAGTTGTTTCCATTGTGTGGATATACCATAATGTGTTTATATATTCACTTGGTGATGAACAATTGGATTCTTTCCAATTTATAGCAATTATAAATAAGGCTGCTGTGAATATTTGTATACAAGTATTTGAAAGAACATAGGCTTTCTTTTCTCTTGAGTAAATAGCTAGGAGTAGAATGGATCATATGGTACATGGATGTTTAATTTTTAAAGTCACTTCCAATGATTTTCCAAAGTGGATGTACCATTTTACATTTCCAATAGCAGTATAGGAGGGTTCCAATTTCTCCACCCACTTGCCAGTACTTTGTATGGTTTTTAATTTTAGCCATTCTAAAAGGTATGTAGTGATATCTCCTTGTGGTTTTAATTGGCATTTTTAAATGACTTGTCAAAATCTAGCATGTTTGTATGTACTAATTTGCCATCAATATATCTGCTATGGTAAAATATTTGATCAGACTTTCTGCTCATTTTTAAAATTGTGCTGTTTCCTGTTGAGTTTTGAGTATTCTTTACCTATCGTAGATTCCAATCCTTTATCGGAGCTAAACTTTGCAAATATTCTCCTAGTCTATGGATTATATTTTTATCCACCCAACAGTGTTGTTTGAAGAGCAGACATTTAAAAAGTGTTGAAGTATATTTTAAAAAAATATTTGATTATAACTATGCTTTGAAGTTGGATCTAAAACAATTTTTTTTTTGCCTAATTCAAAGTTTACATTGTTAAATCTATTGACATGAAGTTATTTAGAAAATTACCTTGGGGGTGCCTCAATTGGTCAGTCTGTTAAGAGATGGATGTTGATTTTGGCTCGGGTCATGATATCAGGGTCACGAGATTGAGCCCCACGTCAGGCTCCGTGCTCAGTGCGGAGTTTGCTTGGGATTTTCTCTCGCCCTCTGCCCCTCCCCCCACTCTCTCTCTTTCTCTCTCTTTCAAATAAATCAAATCTAAAAAAAAGAAAAAGAAAAAAGTCCACAAAATTCCCTTGAGGTTCACTAATAGCTATAGAATCAGCTTTAATGTAATCTGTCCCATTAGCAATTTGGGTCTTCTTTTCTTTCCTTCACATCAAGCCTGGCTAGTTTGTCAATATTACATATTATCAGTCTTCTCAAATAATTTTAGTTTCATTTATTATCTCTAGTAATATTTTTTTTTGGTTTTCTGTTTCATTGATTTCCATTTCTATTTGCTTTCTTCTTCTTTGGATCAAATGTGCCTTTCCTTTTATTTTCTAGATTCTTAAGGTAGAAACATAGGCCATTAACGTAAGACATGTGTTCTGTTTAACAGAATTGTTTCGTGGTACAAGTATCACCCTGGTGTTATTTTACAGTATTCAACCAATTTTAACATGCTGTGTTTTTATTTTCTTTTTCCATTCAACATATTTCCTAATTCTCCTTTTTGATTGCTTCTTTGATAAATGGATTGCCTAAATATATGTTACTTAGTTTCTGTACTTCATAAGTTTTCAAGCAATCTTTCTGGTTTTGAATTGTAATTAAATTCTAACTTTATCCTAGAACATATTTTGCATGAATTGAATCTTTCAAAATTTATTGAGATTTGTTTTCTGGTCCAAATTATAACTTTATAAAAATGTTCCATGTGTGGTTGAGAAGAACGTGTAGTCTGATGTTTTGGAGTGGATTGTTCTATATATGTAACATAAGTCAGGTTTGTTGATAATTTTGTTCAATTTTTCTATATCCTGCCTGAATTTTATGTCTGCTCACTCTATCAATTATTGAGGGAGGGGGATACAAATCTCTGATTCTCTTTGTGAATTTGTTTGTTTTTGCACTTTCAGTGGATTTTAGCTTTGTGAATTTTAAAACTCTCTTAGGTCATGAACATTTTTGGTTGTTTTGTCTTCTTAAAGGACATTTTTACCACCATAAAATTACCTTATTTATCTCTTCTAATATTCTTGGAAATTTAGTTTGTGGGATACTGATATACCCACTCTGCTTGGTTTTTCTGTTTTTTTGTTTTGTTTTGTGTTTTAGTGTTAACATAGCATATTTTTTCATCCTTATTTTTAATCTATTTGCATTGTTATAGAGATCATTTCTGCTAGGCAACAAGAATATCGGTATTGCTTTTTTATCCAATCTGACATTTTGCTTCTTAATTGGAATGTTTGGGCTCTTTACTTTTAATGTAATCAATGATATCATTAGGTTTAACTCTGTTTTCTTGTTGTTTGTTCCCTATTTGTCTCATTTGTTTTTTGTTCCCTTTTTCTGTTGTTCTATCTTGTTTGGAATTAATTAAATATAATTTTGGGATTCCATTTTATCTCCTTTTTGGCTCATTAGCTGAACCACTTGTTTGGTTATTTTAGTCATTGCTTTAGGGTTTGCCCTACATTTATCACAATCTCCCTTCAAGGGAC
>NW_027555103.1:0-39240 GCF_964656455.1 Halichoerus grypus | reverse complement strand
GTTTCCTGAGGCTAGCACTGCGGCCCCACTTTTGCATGGAAGTCTAATAGCAAGCGTTCTTTTTTTTAATTATTATTTAATGTTTTTATTGTTATGTTAATCCCCATACATTACATCATTAGTTTTAGATATAGTGTTCCATGGTTCATTGTTTGTGCATAACACCCAGTGCTCCATGCAGAACGTGCCCTGCTCAATACCCATCACCAGGCTAAGCCATCCTCCCAGCCCCCTCCCCTCTAGAACCCTCAGTTTGTTTTTCAGAGTCCATCATCTCTCATGGTTCTTCTCCCCCTCCGATTTTCCCCCCTTCATTCTTCCCCTCCTGCTGCATTCTTCTTCTTCTTTTTTTCTTTCTTAACATATATTGCATTATTTGTTTCAGAGGTACAGATCTGAGATTCAACAGTCTTGCACAATTCACAGCGCTTACCAGAACACATACCCTCCACAGTGTCCATCACCCAGTCACCCCATCCCTCCCACCCCACCCCCCACTCTAGCAACCCTCAGTTTGTTTCCTGAGATTAAGAATTCCTCATATCAGTGAGGTCATATGATACATGTCTTTCTCGGTTTGACTTATTTCGCTCAGCATGATACCCTCCAGTTCCATCCACGTCGTTGCAGATGGCAAGATCTCATTCCTTTTGATGGCTGCATAATATTCCATTGTATATATATATATACCCCCTCTTCTTTATCCATTCATCTGTTGGTGGACATGGCTCTTTCCACAGTTTGGCTATTGTGGACATTCATAGCAAGCGTTCTAACTCGGAGAAACAACACTGAAGAGAAACCGTGCTTTAGCTACCGACGACCTCTATGTGGGAGGAAGCAGTTTAGGGTGTACGGTGGGTGAGAGCCTGGGGACGGGTTCCGTTTCGTGAAATCGAGGGAGAGACAGGCCGGAGAGAAGGCAGCTCTCAACTCAAACCATGGTTATGGGGCTAGTACCGTTGCCCCGGGTGTGTGTGCAGGCTTCATGAAAACTGCCTAACTCGAAGGAAAAACTCGCTGGAGAATCCATGCTTCAGCTAAAAGAGCCGCTCCTGAGGGTGGAAGCATTTTGTTGTGTGCGTGCATGAGAGCACTGCAAGGGAGTCCAAAGCTTTTTGTGAATGAGCCTCAGGCCCCAGCAGAAGGCAGAACACGACTCCCCATGTATTTCATCACGCTAGCACGGCAGCCCCACTTTTGCATGGAAGTCTAACAGCTAGTGTTCTCACTCGAAGAAACAACACTGTAGAGAAACCGTGCTTTAGCTACCGTCGACCTCTAGACGGAGGAAGCATTACACGGAGTACCGTGGCTGAGAGCCTGGGGAACGGGTTCCATACGTGAAACCAAGGGAGAAATAGGTCCGGGCACAAGGCACCTCTGGACTCAGCTCTTGCTACCTGAAGCTAAGACTACTGCTCCATGTGTGCTTGGAATGCTATGTGCTCGACCCTGACTGGGAAGAAACAAGCCTGTAAAGAATCCCAGCTGCAGCTCATTCGCCTACCAGGCTACTAACACCAAGAATCAATGCTGTAGCCTTACTGCGCTTTAGCTACCATTGCCGTTCCTGAAGCCGCAGGAGTTGTATAGTGCTCGTGTATGAGAGACCGGGGAAAGGGTCCCATACGTGAAATGGAGTGAGAAACAGGCCGGTGCGGAAGGCAGCTCTCAACTCACCTCTTGTTTATGAGGCTAGTCCCCTTGCCCCGGGTGTGCCTGCAGGCCATAAGCCAACCACCTAACTCAAAGGAACAACTCTGTAGGGAATTCCTGCTTCGGCTAAAAGAGCCATGCCTCAGGGTGGACGCATTGTGTGGTGTGCATGCGTGAGTGCACAGCAAGGGAGTCCAAAACCATTTTCCTTGTGAGACCCAGGCCCCGGAAGAAGCCAGAACACGACTCCCCACTTGCTCCATGAAACTACTACTGCGGCCCCACTTTTGAATGGAAGTCTAATAGCTAGCTTTCTAACTCGAACAAACAACACTGTAGACAAACCGTGCTTTAGCTACCGTCGACCTCTCTGTGGGCGAAGCAGTTTAGGGTGTACTGTGGCTGAGAGCCTGGGGACGGTTTCAATATCGTAATATCGGGGGAGAGACAGGCCGGTACAGAAGGCAGCTCTCAACCCACATCATGGTTATGGGGCTAGTACCGTTGCCCAGGGTAAACACAGCCACCTAACTCGAAGGAGAATCTCGGTTCAGAGCTTGTGCGTCAGGTCAAACAGCTGCTCCTGAGGGTGGCAGCATTTTGTTGTGTGCGTGCGTGAGAGCACTGCAAGGAAGTCCAAAGCTTTTTGCGAGCGAGACTCAGGCCCCAGCGAAAGGCAGAACACGACTCCCCATGTGTTTCATCACGCTAGCACGGCAGCCCCACTTTTGCATGGAAGTCTAATAGCTAGCGTTCTAACTCGAAGAAACTACACAGCAGAGAAACCGTGCTTTAGCTACCGTCGACCTCTCTGTGGGCGAAGCAGTTTAGGGTGTACTGTGGCTGAGAGCCTGGGCACAGTTTCAATATCATAATATCGGGGAGAGGCAGGCCGGTACAGAAGGCAGCTCTCAACACACATCATGGTTATGGGGCTGCTACCGTTCGCCAGGGTGTGTGTGCAGGCTTCAACACAGCCACCTAACTCGAAGGAAAACTTGATTGAGAGCCTGTGCTTCAGGTAAAACAGGTGCTCCTGAGGGTGGCAGCATTTTGTTGTGTGCGTGCGTGAGAGTAGTGCAAGGGAGTCCAAAGCTTTTTGCGAGTGAGACTCAGGCCCCAGCAAAAGGCAGAACACGACTCCCCATGTGTTTGACCAAGCTAGCACGGCAGCCCCACATTTGCATGGCAGTCTAATAGCTAGCGTTCTAACTCGAAGAAACAACACTGTAGAGAAACCGTGCTTTAGCTACCGTCGACCTCTCTGTGGGCGGAGCAGTTTAGGGTGTACTGTGGCTGAGAGCCTGGGGACGGTTTCAATATCGTAATATCGGGGAGAGACAGGCCGGTACAGAAGGCAGCTCTTAACTCACATCCTGGTTATGGGGCTAGTACCATTCGAGAGGGTGTGTGTGCCGCCTTAAACACAGCCACCTAACTCGAAGGAAAAACTCGGTTGAGAGCCTGTGCTGCAGGTAAAACAGCTGCTCCTGAGGGTGGCAGCATTTTGTGGTGTGCGTGCGTGAGAGCACTGCAAGGGAGTCCAAAGCTTTTTGCGAGTGAGACTCAGGCCCCTGCGAAAGGCAGAACACGACTCCCCATGTGTTTGACCAAGCTAGCACGGCAGCCCCACATTTGCATGGCAGTCTAATAGCTAGCGTTCTAACTCGAAGAAACAACACGGTAGAGAAATCGTGCTTTAGCTACCATCCACGTCTCTGAGGGAGGAAGCACTTTCCAGGCTACCGTGGGTGAGAGCCTGGGGAACGGGTTCCTTACGTGAGACCGAGGGAGAAGAAGTCCGGGCCACAAGGCACCTCTCGACTCAGCTCTTGTTACCTGAAGCTAACGCTACTGCTCCATGTGTGCATAGGAATGCTAAGTGCTCCACACTGTTTTGGCAGAAAGAAGCCGGTCAAGAATCCCAGCTTCAGCTCATTCGCCTCTCCACAGGGTGGCAGGATTTTCAACTCTGCTTGAGTGCAAACCTGGGGAATGAGTCCCAGCAGAATTCCGAGGCAGAAATAAGCATGGGCAGGAGGCAGCTATCGACTCAACTCTTGTTTCGGGAAACTAGATCGGCTCTCCCGTGTGTGCGTGTAGTCCTAAGTGCCATCCACCCAACGGAAAGGAACAAAAGTGCGGAGGACCCGTGCCTCAGCAAAGATCGCCCTTCCTGAGCGTGCACTTCATCTGTTGTGTGTTTTTGTGAAAGCATGAGAAATGGAACCTAAACGTAACTCGGAGTGAGAAGCAGGCCTGGAAGGAAGGCTGCTGTCGACTCCCCTCTTGTTTGAGGAGATTAGCACTGCTGTACCCTGTGTGCCTGGAAGCCTAGTTCCCAGGCTACTAACACCAAGAATCAATGCTATAGAGTTACTGCGCTTGAGTTAACATTGCCGTTCCTGAAGCCAGAGGAATTTGACAGTGCTCGTGTCTGTCTGAGAGCCCGGGGAAAGGGTCCCATACGTGAAATGGAGTGAGAAACAGGCCGGAGCGGAAGGCAGTTCTCAACTCACCTCTTGTTTATGAGGCTAGTACCCTTGCCCCGGGTGTGCCTGCAGGGCTAAAGCCAACCACCTAACTCAAAGGAACAACTCTGTAGAGATTTCCTGCTTCGGCTAAAGTAGCCATGCCGGAGGGTGGACGCATTTTGCTGTGTGCATGCGTGAGCGCACTGCAAGTGAGTCCAGACCCATTTTCCGTGTGGGACTCAGGCCCCGGCAGAAGGCAGAACATGACTCCCCACTTGTTTCCTGAGGCTAGCACTGCGGCCCCACTTTTGCATGGAAGTCTAATAGCAAGCGTTCTTTTTTTTAATTATTATTTAATGTTTTTATTGTTATGTTAATCCCCATACATTACATCATTAGTTTTAGATATAGTGTTCCATGGTTCATTGTTTGTGCATAACACCCAGTGCTCCATGCAGAACGTGCCCTGCTCAATACCCATCACCAGGCTAAGCCATCCTCCCAGCCCCCTCCCCTCTAGAACCCTCAGTTTGTTTTTCAGAGTCCATCATCTCTCATGGTTCTTCTCCCCCTCCGATTTTCCCCCCTTCATTCTTCCCCTCCTGCTGCATTCTTCTTCTTCTTTTTTTCTTTCTTAACATATATTGCATTATTTGTTTCAGAGGTACAGATCTGAGATTCAACAGTCTTGCACAATTCACAGCGCTTACCAGAACACATACCCTCCACAGTGTCCATCACCCAGTCACCCCATCCCTCCCACCCCACCCCCCACTCTAGCAACCCTCAGTTTGTTTCCTGAGATTAAGAATTCCTCATATCAGTGAGGTCATATGATACATGTCTTTCTCGGTTTGACTTATTTCGCTCAGCATGATACCCTCCAGTTCCATCCACGTCGTTGCAGATGGCAAGATCTCATTCCTTTTGATGGCTGCATAATATTCCATTGTATATATATATATACCCCCTCTTCTTTATCCATTCATCTGTTGGTGGACATGGCTCTTTCCACAGTTTGGCTATTGTGGACATTCATAGCAAGCGTTCTAACTCGGAGAAACAACACTGAAGAGAAACCGTGCTTTAGCTACCGACGACCTCTATGTGGGAGGAAGCAGTTTAGGGTGTACGGTGGGTGAGAGCCTGGGGACGGGTTCCGTTTCGTGAAATCGAGGGAGAGACAGGCCGGAGAGAAGGCAGCTCTCAACTCAAACCATGGTTATGGGGCTAGTACCGTTGCCCCGGGTGTGTGTGCAGGCTTCATGAAAACTGCCTAACTCGAAGGAAAAACTCGCTGGAGAATCCATGCTTCAGCTAAAAGAGCCGCTCCTGAGGGTGGAAGCATTTTGTTGTGTGCGTGCATGAGAGCACTGCAAGGGAGTCCAAAGCTTTTTGTGAATGAGCCTCAGGCCCCAGCAGAAGGCAGAACACGACTCCCCATGTATTTCATCACGCTAGCACGGCAGCCCCACTTTTGCATGGAAGTCTAACAGCTAGTGTTCTCACTCGAAGAAACAACACTGTAGAGAAACCGTGCTTTAGCTACCGTCGACCTCTAGACGGAGGAAGCATTACACGGAGTACCGTGGCTGAGAGCCTGGGGAACGGGTTCCATACGTGAAACCAAGGGAGAAATAGGTCCGGGCACAAGGCACCTCTGGACTCAGCTCTTGCTACCTGAAGCTAAGACTACTGCTCCATGTGTGCTTGGAATGCTATGTGCTCGACCCTGACTGGGAAGAAACAAGCCTGTAAAGAATCCCAGCTGCAGCTCATTCGCCTACCAGGCTACTAACACCAAGAATCAATGCTGTAGCCTTACTGCGCTTTAGCTACCATTGCCGTTCCTGAAGCCGCAGGAGTTGTATAGTGCTCGTGTATGAGAGACCGGGGAAAGGGTCCCATACGTGAAATGGAGTGAGAAACAGGCCGGTGCGGAAGGCAGCTCTCAACTCACCTCTTGTTTATGAGGCTAGTCCCCTTGCCCCGGGTGTGCCTGCAGGCCATAAGCCAACCACCTAACTCAAAGGAACAACTCTGTAGGGAATTCCTGCTTCGGCTAAAAGAGCCATGCCTCAGGGTGGACGCATTGTGTGGTGTGCATGCGTGAGTGCACAGCAAGGGAGTCCAAAACCATTTTCCTTGTGAGACCCAGGCCCCGGAAGAAGCCAGAACACGACTCCCCACTTGCTCCATGAAACTACTACTGCGGCCCCACTTTTGAATGGAAGTCTAATAGCTAGCTTTCTAACTCGAACAAACAACACTGTAGACAAACCGTGCTTTAGCTACCGTCGACCTCTCTGTGGGCGAAGCAGTTTAGGGTGTACTGTGGCTGAGAGCCTGGGGACGGTTTCAATATCGTAATATCGGGGGAGAGACAGGCCGGTACAGAAGGCAGCTCTCAACCCACATCATGGGTATGGGGCTAGTACCGTTGCCCAGGGTAAACACAGCCACCTAACTCGAAGGAGAATCTCGGTTCAGAGCTTGTGCGTCAGGTCAAACAGCTGCTCCTGAGGGTGGCAGCATTTTGTGGTGTGCGTGCGTGAGAGCACTGCAAGGAAGTCCAAAGCTTTTTGCGAGCGAGACTCAGGCCCCAGCGAAAGGCAGAACACGACTCCCCATGTGTTTCATCACGCTAGCACGGCAGCCCCACTTTTGCATGGAAGTCTAATAGCTAGCGTTCTAACTCGAAGAAACTACACAGCAGAGAAACCGTGCTTTAGCTACCGTCGACCTCTCTGTGGGCGAAGCAGTTTAGGGTGTACTGTGGCTGAGAGCCTGGGCACAGTTTCAATATCATAATATCGGGGAGAGGCAGGCCGGTACAGAAGGCAGCTCTCAACACACATCATGGTTATGGGGCTGCTACCGTTCGCCAGGGTGTGTGTGCAGGCTTCAACACAGCCACCTAACTCGAAGGAAAACTTGATTGAGAGCCTGTGCTTCAGGTAAAACAGGTGCTCCTGAGGGTGGCAGCATTTTGTTGTGTGCGTGCGTGAGAGTAGTGCAAGGGAGTCCAAAGCTTTTTGCGAGTGAGACTCAGGCCCCAGCAAAAGGCAGAACACGACTCCCCATGTGTTTGACCAAGCTAGCACGGCAGCCCCACATTTGCATGGCAGTCTAATAGCTAGCGTTCTAACTCGAAGAAACAACACTGTAGAGAAACCGTGCTTTAGCTACCGTCGACCTCTCTGTGGGCGGAGCAGTTTAGGGTGTACTGTGGCTGAGAGCCTGGGGACGGTTTCAATATCGTAATATCGGGGAGAGACAGGCCGGTACAGAAGGCAGCTCTTAACTCACATCCTGGTTATGGGGCTAGTACCATTCGAGAGGGTGTGTGTGCCGCCTTAAACACAGCCACCTAACTCGAAGGAAAAACTCGGTTGAGAGCCTGTGCTGCAGGTAAAACAGCTGCTCCTGAGGGTGGCAGCATTTTGTGGTGTGCGTGCGTGAGAGCACTGCAAGGGAGTCCAAAGCTTTTTGCGAGTGAGACTCAGGCCCCTGCGAAAGGCAGAACACGACTCCCCATGTGTTTGACCAAGCTAGCACGGCAGCCCCACATTTGCATGGCAGTCTAATAGCTAGCGTTCTAACTCGAAGAAACAACACGGTAGAGAAATCGTGCTTTAGCTACCATCCACGTCTCTGAGGGAGGAAGCACTTTCCAGGCTACCGTGGGTGAGAGCCTGGGGAACGGGTTCCTTACGTGAGACCGAGGGAGAAGAAGTCCGGGCCACAAGGCACCTCTCGACTCAGCTCTTGTTACCTGAAGCTAACGCTACTGCTCCATGTGTGCATAGGAATGCTAAGTGCTCCACACTGTTTTGGCAGAAAGAAGCCGGTCAAGAATCCCAGCTTCAGCTCATTCGCCTCTCCACAGGGTGGCAGGATTTTCAACTCTGCTTGAGTGCAAACCTGGGGAATGAGTCCCAGCAGAATTCCGAGGCAGAAATAAGCATGGGCAGGAGGCAGCTATCGACTCAACTCTTGTTTCGGGAAACTAGATCGGCTCTCCCGTGTGTGCGTGTAGTCCTAAGTGCCATCCACCCAACGGAAAGGAACAAAAGTGCGGAGGACCCGTGCCTCAGCAAAGATCGCCCTTCCTGAGCGTGCACTTCATCTGTTGTGTGTTTTTGTGAAAGCATGAGAAATGGAACCTAAACGTAACTCGGAGTGAGAAGCAGGCCTGGAAGGAAGGCTGCTGTCGACTCCCCTCTTGTTTGAGGAGATTAGCACTGCTGTACCCTGTGTGCCTGGAAGCCTAGTTCCCAGGCTACTAACACCAAGAATCAATGCTATAGAGTTACTGCGCTTGAGTTAACATTGCCGTTCCTGAAGCCAGAGGAATTTGACAGTGCTCGTGTCTGTCTGAGAGCCCGGGGAAAGGGTCCCATACGTGAAATGGAGTGAGAAACAGGCCGGAGCGGAAGGCAGTTCTCAACTCACCTCTTGTTTATGAG
This sequence comes from Halichoerus grypus, assembly GCF_964656455.1. NCBI lineage: Eukaryota > Metazoa > Chordata > Mammalia > Carnivora > Phocidae > Halichoerus > Halichoerus grypus. The sequence continues at coordinate 30,638 of NW_027555103.1, read as the reverse complement.
GCTAGTACCCTTGCCCCGGGTGTGCCTGCAGGGCTAAAGCCAACCACCTAACTCAAAGGAACAACTCTGTAGAGATTTCCTGCTTCGGCTAAAGTAGCCATGCCGGAGGGTGGACGCATTTTGCTGTGTGCATGCGTGAGCGCACTGCAAGTGAGTCCAGACCCATTTTCCGTGTGGGACTCAGGCCCCGGCAGAAGGCAGAACATGACTCCCCACTTGTTTCCTGAGGCTAGCACTGCGGCCCCACTTTTGCATGGAAGTCTAATAGCAAGCGTTCTTTTTTTTAATTATTATTTAATGTTTTTATTGTTATGTTAATCCCCATACATTACATCATTAGTTTTAGATATAGTGTTCCATGGTTCATTGTTTGTGCATAACACCCAGTGCTCCATGCAGAACGTGCCCTGCTCAATACCCATCACCAGGCTAAGCCATCCTCCCAGCCCCCTCCCCTCTAGAACCCTCAGTTTGTTTTTCAGAGTCCATCATCTCTCATGGTTCTTCTCCCCCTCCGATTTTCCCCCCTTCATTCTTCCCCTCCTGCTGCATTCTTCTTCTTCTTTTTTTCTTTCTTAACATATATTGCATTATTTGTTTCAGAGGTACAGATCTGAGATTCAACAGTCTTGCACAATTCACAGCGCTTACCAGAACACATACCCTCCACAGTGTCCATCACCCAGTCACCCCATCCCTCCCACCCCACCCCCCACTCTAGCAACCCTCAGTTTGTTTCCTGAGATTAAGAATTCCTCATATCAGTGAGGTCATATGATACATGTCTTTCTCGGTTTGACTTATTTCGCTCAGCATGATACCCTCCAGTTCCATCCACGTCGTTGCAGATGGCAAGATCTCATTCCTTTTGATGGCTGCATAATATTCCATTGTATATATATATATACCCCCTCTTCTTTATCCATTCATCTGTTGGTGGACATGGCTCTTTCCACAGTTTGGCTATTGTGGACATTCATAGCAAGCGTTCTAACTCGGAGAAACAACACTGAAGAGAAACCGTGCTTTAGCTACCGACGACCTCTATGTGGGAGGAAGCAGTTTAGGGTGTACGGTGGGTGAGAGCCTGGGGACGGGTTCCGTTTCGTGAAATCGAGGGAGAGACAGGCCGGAGAGAAGGCAGCTCTCAACTCAAACCATGGTTATGGGGCTAGTACCGTTGCCCCGGGTGTGTGTGCAGGCTTCATGAAAACTGCCTAACTCGAAGGAAAAACTCGCTGGAGAATCCATGCTTCAGCTAAAAGAGCCGCTCCTGAGGGTGGAAGCATTTTGTTGTGTGCGTGCATGAGAGCACTGCAAGGGAGTCCAAAGCTTTTTGTGAATGAGCCTCAGGCCCCAGCAGAAGGCAGAACACGACTCCCCATGTATTTCATCACGCTAGCACGGCAGCCCCACTTTTGCATGGAAGTCTAACAGCTAGTGTTCTCACTCGAAGAAACAACACTGTAGAGAAACCGTGCTTTAGCTACCGTCGACCTCTAGACGGAGGAAGCATTACACGGAGTACCGTGGCTGAGAGCCTGGGGAACGGGTTCCATACGTGAAACCAAGGGAGAAATAGGTCCGGGCACAAGGCACCTCTGGACTCAGCTCTTGCTACCTGAAGCTAAGACTACTGCTCCATGTGTGCTTGGAATGCTATGTGCTCGACCCTGACTGGGAAGAAACAAGCCTGTAAAGAATCCCAGCTGCAGCTCATTCGCCTACCAGGCTACTAACACCAAGAATCAATGCTGTAGCCTTACTGCGCTTTAGCTACCATTGCCGTTCCTGAAGCCGCAGGAGTTGTATAGTGCTCGTGTATGAGAGACCGGGGAAAGGGTCCCATACGTGAAATGGAGTGAGAAACAGGCCGGTGCGGAAGGCAGCTCTCAACTCACCTCTTGTTTATGAGGCTAGTCCCCTTGCCCCGGGTGTGCCTGCAGGCCATAAGCCAACCACCTAACTCAAAGGAACAACTCTGTAGGGAATTCCTGCTTCGGCTAAAAGAGCCATGCCTCAGGGTGGACGCATTGTGTGGTGTGCATGCGTGAGTGCACAGCAAGGGAGTCCAAAACCATTTTCCTTGTGAGACCCAGGCCCCGGAAGAAGCCAGAACACGACTCCCCACTTGCTCCATGAAACTACTACTGCGGCCCCACTTTTGAATGGAAGTCTAATAGCTAGCTTTCTAACTCGAACAAACAACACTGTAGACAAACCGTGCTTTAGCTACCGTCGACCTCTCTGTGGGCGAAGCAGTTTAGGGTGTACTGTGGCTGAGAGCCTGGGGACGGTTTCAATATCGTAATATCGGGGGAGAGACAGGCCGGTACAGAAGGCAGCTCTCAACCCACATCATGGTTATGGGGCTAGTACCGTTGCCCAGGGTAAACACAGCCACCTAACTCGAAGGAGAATCTCGGTTCAGAGCTTGTGCGTCAGGTCAAACAGCTGCTCCTGAGGGTGGCAGCATTTTGTGGTGTGCGTGCGTGAGAGCACTGCAAGGAAGTCCAAAGCTTTTTGCGAGCGAGACTCAGGCCCCAGCGAAAGGCAGAACACGACTCCCCATGTGTTTCATCACGCTAGCACGGCAGCCCCACTTTTGCATGGAAGTCTAATAGCTAGCGTTCTAACTCGAAGAAACTACACAGCAGAGAAACCGTGCTTTAGCTACCGTCGACCTCTCTGTGGGCGAAGCAGTTTAGGGTGTACTGTGGCTGAGAGCCTGGGCACAGTTTCAATATCATAATATCGGGGAGAGGCAGGCCGGTACAGAAGGCAGCTCTCAACACACATCATGGTTATGGGGCTGCTACCGTTCGCCAGGGTGTGTGTGCAGGCTTCAACACAGCCACCTAACTCGAAGGAAAACTTGATTGAGAGCCTGTGCTTCAGGTAAAACAGGTGCTCCTGAGGGTGGCAGCATTTTGTTGTGTGCGTGCGTGAGAGTAGTGCAAGGGAGTCCAAAGCTTTTTGCGAGTGAGACTCAGGCCCCAGCAAAAGGCAGAACACGACTCCCCATGTGTTTGACCAAGCTAGCACGGCAGCCCCACATTTGCATGGCAGTCTAATAGCTAGCGTTCTAACTCGAAGAAACAACACTGTAGAGAAACCGTGCTTTAGCTACCGTCGACCTCTCTGTGGGCGGAGCAGTTTAGGGTGTACTGTGGCTGAGAGCCTGGGGACGGTTTCAATATCGTAATATCGGGGAGAGACAGGCCGGTACAGAAGGCAGCTCTTAACTCACATCCTGGTTATGGGGCTAGTACCATTCGAGAGGGTGTGTGTGCCGCCTTAAACACAGCCACCTAACTCGAAGGAAAAACTCGGTTGAGAGCCTGTGCTGCAGGTAAAACAGCTGCTCCTGAGGGTGGCAGCATTTTGTGGTGTGCGTGCGTGAGAGCACTGCAAGGGAGTCCAAAGCTTTTTGCGAGTGAGACTCAGGCCCCTGCGAAAGGCAGAACACGACTCCCCATGTGTTTGACCAAGCTAGCACGGCAGCCCCACATTTGCATGGCAGTCTAATAGCTAGCGTTCTAACTCGAAGAAACAACACGGTAGAGAAATCGTGCTTTAGCTACCATCCACGTCTCTGAGGGAGGAAGCACTTTCCAGGCTACCGTGGGTGAGAGCCTGGGGAACGGGTTCCTTACGTGAGACCGAGGGAGAAGAAGTCCGGGCCACAAGGCACCTCTCGACTCAGCTCTTGTTACCTGAAGCTAACGCTACTGCTCCATGTGTGCATAGGAATGCTAAGTGCTCCACACTGTTTTGGCAGAAAGAAGCCGGTCAAGAATCCCAGCTTCAGCTCATTCGCCTCTCCACAGGGTGGCAGGATTTTCAACTCTGCTTGAGTGCAAACCTGGGGAATGAGTCCCAGCAGAATTCCGAGGCAGAAATAAGCATGGGCAGGAGGCAGCTATCGACTCAACTCTTGTTTCGGGAAACTAGATCGGCTCTCCCGTGTGTGCGTGTAGTCCTAAGTGCCATCCACCCAACGGAAAGGAACAAAAGTGCGGAGGACCCGTGCCTCAGCAAAGATCGCCCTTCCTGAGCGTGCACTTCATCTGTTGTGTGTTTTTGTGAAAGCATGAGAAATGGAACCTAAACGTAACTCGGAGTGAGAAGCAGGCCTGGAAGGAAGGCTGCTGTCGACTCCCCTCTTGTTTGAGGAGATTAGCACTGCTGTACCCTGTGTGCCTGGAAGCCTAGTTCCCAGGCTACTAACACCAAGAATCAATGCTATAGAGTTACTGCGCTTGAGTTAACATTGCCGTTCCTGAAGCCAGAGGAATTTGACAGTGCTCGTGTCTGTCTGAGAGCCCGGGGAAAGGGTCCCATACGTGAAATGGAGTGAGAAACAGGCCGGAGCGGAAGGCAGTTCTCAACTCACCTCTTGTTTATGAGGCTAGTACCCTTGCCCCGGGTGTGCCTGCAGGGCTAAAGCCAACCACCTAACTCAAAGGAACAACTCTGTAGAGATTTCCTGCTTCGGCTAAAGTAGCCATGCCGGAGGGTGGACGCATTTTGCTGTGTGCATGCGTGAGCGCACTGCAAGTGAGTCCAGACCCATTTTCCGTGTGGGACTCAGGCCCCGGCAGAAGGCAGAACATGACTCCCCACTTGTTTCCTGAGGCTAGCACTGCGGCCCCACTTTTGCATGGAAGTCTAATAGCAAGCGTTCTTTTTTTTAATTATTATTTAATGTTTTTATTGTTATGTTAATCCCCATACATTACATCATTAGTTTTAGATATAGTGTTCCATGGTTCATTGTTTGTGCATAACACCCAGTGCTCCATGCAGAACGTGCCCTGCTCAATACCCATCACCAGGCTAAGCCATCCTCCCAGCCCCCTCCCCTCTAGAACCCTCAGTTTGTTTTTCAGAGTCCATCATCTCTCATGGTTCTTCTCCCCCTCCGATTTTCCCCCCTTCATTCTTCCCCTCCTGCTGCATTCTTCTTCTTCTTTTTTTCTTTCTTAACATATATTGCATTATTTGTTTCAGAGGTACAGATCTGAGATTCAACAGTCTTGCACAATTCACAGCGCTTACCAGAACACATACCCTCCACAGTGTCCATCACCCAGTCACCCCATCCCTCCCACCCCACCCCCCACTCTAGCAACCCTCAGTTTGTTTCCTGAGATTAAGAATTCCTCATATCAGTGAGGTCATATGATACATGTCTTTCTCGGTTTGACTTATTTCGCTCAGCATGATACCCTCCAGTTCCATCCACGTCGTTGCAGATGGCAAGATCTCATTCCTTTTGATGGCTGCATAATATTCCATTGTATATATATATATACCCCCTCTTCTTTATCCATTCATCTGTTGGTGGACATGGCTCTTTCCACAGTTTGGCTATTGTGGACATTCATAGCAAGCGTTCTAACTCGGAGAAACAACACTGAAGAGAAACCGTGCTTTAGCTACCGACGACCTCTATGTGGGAGGAAGCAGTTTAGGGTGTACGGTGGGTGAGAGCCTGGGGACGGGTTCCGTTTCGTGAAATCGAGGGAGAGACAGGCCGGAGAGAAGGCAGCTCTCAACTCAAACCATGGTTATGGGGCTAGTACCGTTGCCCCGGGTGTGTGTGCAGGCTTCATGAAAACTGCCTAACTCGAAGGAAAAACTCGCTGGAGAATCCATGCTTCAGCTAAAAGAGCCGCTCCTGAGGGTGGAAGCATTTTGTTGTGTGCGTGCATGAGAGCACTGCAAGGGAGTCCAAAGCTTTTTGTGAATGAGCCTCAGGCCCCAGCAGAAGGCAGAACACGACTCCCCATGTATTTCATCACGCTAGCACGGCAGCCCCACTTTTGCATGGAAGTCTAACAGCTAGTGTTCTCACTCGAAGAAACAACACTGTAGAGAAACCGTGCTTTAGCTACCGTCGACCTCTAGACGGAGGAAGCATTACACGGAGTACCGTGGCTGAGAGCCTGGGGAACGGGTTCCATACGTGAAACCAAGGGAGAAATAGGTCCGGGCACAAGGCACCTCTGGACTCAGCTCTTGCTACCTGAAGCTAAGACTACTGCTCCATGTGTGCTTGGAATGCTATGTGCTCGACCCTGACTGGGAAGAAACAAGCCTGTAAAGAATCCCAGCTGCAGCTCATTCGCCTACCAGGCTACTAACACCAAGAATCAATGCTGTAGCCTTACTGCGCTTTAGCTACCATTGCCGTTCCTGAAGCCGCAGGAGTTGTATAGTGCTCGTGTATGAGAGACCGGGGAAAGGGTCCCATACGTGAAATGGAGTGAGAAACAGGCCGGTGCGGAAGGCAGCTCTCAACTCACCTCTTGTTTATGAGGCTAGTCCCCTTGCCCCGGGTGTGCCTGCAGGCCATAAGCCAACCACCTAACTCAAAGGAACAACTCTGTAGGGAATTCCTGCTTCGGCTAAAAGAGCCATGCCTCAGGGTGGACGCATTGTGTGGTGTGCATGCGTGAGTGCACAGCAAGGGAGTCCAAAACCATTTTCCTTGTGAGACCCAGGCCCCGGAAGAAGCCAGAACACGACTCCCCACTTGCTCCATGAAACTACTACTGCGGCCCCACTTTTGAATGGAAGTCTAATAGCTAGCTTTCTAACTCGAACAAACAACACTGTAGACAAACCGTGCTTTAGCTACCGTCGACCTCTCTGTGGGCGAAGCAGTTTAGGGTGTACTGTGGCTGAGAGCCTGGGGACGGTTTCAATATCGTAATATCGGGGGAGAGACAGGCCGGTACAGAAGGCAGCTCTCAACCCACATCATGGTTATGGGGCTAGTACCGTTGCCCAGGGTAAACACAGCCACCTAACTCGAAGGAGAATCTCGGTTCAGAGCTTGTGCGTCAGGTCAAACAGCTGCTCCTGAGGGTGGCAGCATTTTGTTGTGTGCGTGCGTGAGAGCACTGCAAGGAAGTCCAAAGCTTTTTGCGAGCGAGACTCAGGCCCCAGCGAAAGGCAGAACACGACTCCCCATGTGTTTCATCACGCTAGCACGGCAGCCCCACTTTTGCATGGAAGTCTAATAGCTAGCGTTCTAACTCGAAGAAACTACACAGCAGAGAAACCGTGCTTTAGCTACCGTCGACCTCTCTGTGGGCGAAGCAGTTTAGGGTGTACTGTGGCTGAGAGCCTGGGCACAGTTTCAATATCATAATATCGGGGAGAGGCAGGCCGGTACAGAAGGCAGCTCTCAACACACATCATGGTTATGGGGCTGCTACCGTTCGCCAGGGTGTGTGTGCAGGCTTCAACACAGCCACCTAACTCGAAGGAAAACTTGATTGAGAGCCTGTGCTTCAGGTAAAACAGGTGCTCCTGAGGGTGGCAGCATTTTGTTGTGTGCGTGCGTGAGAGTAGTGCAAGGGAGTCCAAAGCTTTTTGCGAGTGAGACTCAGGCCCCAGCAAAAGGCAGAACACGACTCCCCATGTGTTTGACCAAGCTAGCACGGCAGCCCCACATTTGCATGGCAGTCTAATAGCTAGCGTTCTAACTCGAAGAAACAACACGGTAGAGAAATCGTGCTTTAGCTACCATCCACGTCTCTGAGGGAGGAAGCACTTTCCAGGCTACCGTGGGTGAGAGCCTGGGGAACGGGTTCCTTACGTGAGACCGAGGGAGAAGAAGTCCGGGCCACAAGGCACCTCTCGACTCAGCTCTTGTTACCTGAAGCTAAGGCTACTGCTCCATGTGTGCATAGGAATGCTAAGTGCTCCACACTGTTTTGGCAGAAAGAAGCCGGTCAAGAATCCCAGCTTCAGCTCATTCGCCTCTCCACAGGGTGGCAGGATTTTCAACTCTGCTTGAGTGCAAACCTGGGGAATGAGTCCCAGCAGAATTCCGAGGCAGAAATAAGCATGGGCAGGAGGCAGCTATCGACTCAACTCTTGTTTCGGGAAACTAGATCGGCTCTCCCGTGTGTGCGTGTAGTCCTAAGTGCCATCCACCCAACGGAAAGGAACAAAAGTGCGGAGGACCCGTGCCTCAGCAAAGATCGCCCTTCCTGAGCGTGCACTTCATCTGTTGTGTGTTTTTGTGAAAGCATGAGAAATGGAACCTAAACGTAACTCGGAGTGAGAAGCAGGCCTGGAAGGAAGGCTGCTGTCGACTCCCCTCTTGTTTGAGGAGATTAGCACTGCTGTACCCTGTGTGCCTGGAAGCCTAGTTCCCAGGCTACTAACACCAAGAATCAATGCTATAGAGTTACTGCGCTTGAGTTAACATTGCCGTTCCTGAAGCCAGAGGAATTTGACAGTGCTCGTGTCTGTCTGAGAGCCCGGGGAAAGGGTCCCATACGTGAAATGGAGTGAGAAACAGGCCGGAGCGGAAGGCAGTTCTCAACTCACCTCTTGTTTATGAGGCTAGTACCCTTGCCCCGGGTGTGCCTGCAGGGCTAAAGCCAACCACCTAACTCAAAGGAACAACTCTGTAGAGATTTCCTGCTTCGGCTAAAGTAGCCATGCCGGAGGGTGGACGCATTTTGCTGTGTGCATGCGTGAGCGCACTGCAAGTGAGTCCAGACCCATTTTCCGTGTGGGACTCAGGCCCCGGCAGAAGGCAGAACATGACTCCCCACTTGTTTCCTGAGGCTAGCACTGCGGCCCCACTTTTGCATGGAAGTCTAATAGCAAGCGTTCTTTTTTTTAATTATTATTTAATGTTTTTATTGTTATGTTAATCCCCATACATTACATCATTAGTTTTAGATATAGTGTTCCATGGTTCATTGTTTGTGCATAACACCCAGTGCTCCATGCAGAACGTGCCCTGCTCAATACCCATCACCAGGCTAAGCCATCCTCCCAGCCCCCTCCCCTCTAGAACCCTCAGTTTGTTTTTCAGAGTCCATCATCTCTCATGGTTCTTCTCCCCCTCCGATTTTCCCCCCTTCATTCTTCCCCTCCTGCTGCATTCTTCTTCTTCTTTTTTTCTTTCTTAACATATATTGCATTATTTGTTTCAGAGGTACAGATCTGAGATTCAACAGTCTTGCACAATTCACAGCGCTTACCAGAACACATACCCTCCACAGTGTCCATCACCCAGTCACCCCATCCCTCCCACCCCACCCCCCACTCTAGCAACCCTCAGTTTGTTTCCTGAGATTAAGAATTCCTCATATCAGTGAGGTCATATGATACATGTCTTTCTCGGTTTGACTTATTTCGCTCAGCATGATACCCTCCAGTTCCATCCACGTCGTTGCAGATGGCAAGATCTCATTCCTTTTGATGGCTGCATAATATTCCATTGTATATATATATATATACCCCCTCTTCTTTATCCATTCATCTGTTGGTGGACATGGCTCTTTCCACAGTTTGGCTATTGTGGACATTCATAGCAAGCGTTCTAACTCGGAGAAACAACACTGAAGAGAAACCGTGCTTTAGCTACCGACGACCTCTATGTGGGAGGAAGCAGTTTAGGGTGTACGGTGGGTGAGAGCCTGGGGACGGGTTCCGTTTCGTGAAATCGAGGGAGAGACAGGCCGGAGAGAAGGCAGCTCTCAACTCAAACCATGGTTATGGGGCTAGTACCGTTGCCCCGGGTGTGTGTGCAGGCTTCATGAAAACTGCCTAACTCGAAGGAAAAACTCGCTGGAGAATCCATGCTTCAGCTAAAAGAGCCGCTCCTGAGGGTGGAAGCATTTTGTTGTGTGCGTGCATGAGAGCACTGCAAGGGAGTCCAAAGCTTTTTGTGAATGAGCCTCAGGCCCCAGCAGAAGGCAGAACACGACTCCCCATGTATTTCATCACGCTAGCACGGCAGCCCCACTTTTGCATGGAAGTCTAACAGCTAGTGTTCTCACTCGAAGAAACAACACTGTAGAGAAACCGTGCTTTAGCTACCGTCGACCTCTAGACGGAGGAAGCATTACACGGAGTACCGTGGCTGAGAGCCTGGGGAACGGGTTCCATACGTGAAACCAAGGGAGAAATAGGTCCGGGCACAAGGCACCTCTGGACTCAGCTCTTGCTACCTGAAGCTAAGACTACTGCTCCATGTGTGCTTGGAATGCTATGTGCTCGACCCTGACTGGGAAGAAACAAGCCTGTAAAGAATCCCAGCTGCAGCTCATTCGCCTACCAGGCTACTAACACCAAGAATCAATGCTGTAGCCTTACTGCGCTTTAGCTACCATTGCCGTTCCTGAAGCCGCAGGAGTTGTATAGTGCTCGTGTATGAGAGACCGGGGAAAGGGTCCCATACGTGAAATGGAGTGAGAAACAGGCCGGTGCGGAAGGCAGCTCTCAACTCACCTCTTGTTTATGAGGCTAGTCCCCTTGCCCCGGGTGTGCCTGCAGGCCATAAGCCAACCACCTAACTCAAAGGAACAACTCTGTAGGGAATTCCTGCTTCGGCTAAAAGAGCCATGCCTCAGGGTGGACGCATTGTGTGGTGTGCATGCGTGAGTGCACAGCAAGGGAGTCCAAAACCATTTTCCTTGTGAGACCCAGGCCCCGGAAGAAGCCAGAACACGACTCCCCACTTGCTCCATGAAACTACTACTGCGGCCCCACTTTTGAATGGAAGTCTAATAGCTAGCTTTCTAACTCGAACAAACAACACTGTAGACAAACCGTGCTTTAGCTACCGTCGACCTCTCTGTGGGCGAAGCAGTTTAGGGTGTACCGTGGCTGAGAGCCTGGGGACGGTTTCAATATCGTAATATCGGGGGAGAGACAGGCCGGTACAGAAGGCAGCTCTCAACCCACATCATGGTTATGGGGCTAGTACCGTTGCCCAGGGTAAACACAGCCACCTAACTCGAAGGAGAATCTCGGTTCAGAGCTTGTGCGTCAGGTCAAACAGCTGCTCCTGAGGGTGGCAGCATTTTGTTGTGTGCGTGCGTGAGAGCACTGCAAGGAAGTCCAAAGCTTTTTGCGAGCGAGACTCAGGCCCCAGCGAAAGGCAGAACACGACTCCCCATGTGTTTCATCACGCTAGCACGGCAGCCCCACTTTTGCATGGAAGTCTAATAGCTAGCGTTCTAACTCGAAGAAACTACACAGCAGAGAAACCGTGCTTTAGCTACCGTCGACCTCTCTGTGGGCGAAGCAGTTTAGGGTGTACTGTGGCTGAGAGCCTGGGCACAGTTTCAATATCATAATATCGGGGAGAGGCAGGCCGGTACAGAAGGCAGCTCTCAACACACATCATGGTTATGGGGCTGCTACCGTTCGCCAGGGTGTGTGTGCAGGCTTCAACACAGCCACCTAACTCGAAGGAAAACTTGATTGAGAGCCTGTGCTTCAGGTAAAACAGGTGCTCCTGAGGGTGGCAGCATTTTGTTGTGTGCGTGCGTGAGAGTAGTGCAAGGGAGTCCAAAGCTTTTTGCGAGTGAGACTCAGGCCCCAGCAAAAGGCAGAACACGACTCCCCATGTGTTTGACCAAGCTAGCACGGCAGCCCCACATTTGCATGGCAGTCTAATAGCTAGCGTTCTAACTCGAAGAAACAACACTGTAGAGAAACCGTGCTTTAGCTACCGTCGACCTCTCTGTGGGCGGAGCAGTTTAGGGTGTACTGTGGCTGAGAGCCTGGGGACGGTTTCAATATCGTAATATCGGGGAGAGACAGGCCGGTACAGAAGGCAGCTCTTAACTCACATCCTGGTTATGGGGCTAGTACCATTCGAGAGGGTGTGTGTGCCGCCTTAAACACAGCCACCTAACTCGAAGGAAAAACTCGGTTGAGAGCCTGTGCTGCAGGTAAAACAGCTGCTCCTGAGGGTGGCAGCATTTTGTGGTGTGCGTGCGTGAGAGCACTGCAAGGGAGTCCAAAGCTTTTTGCGAGTGAGACTCAGGCCCCTGCGAAAGGCAGAACACGACTCCCCATGTGTTTGACCAAGCTAGCACGGCAGCCCCACATTTGCATGGCAGTCTAATAGCTAGCGTTCTAACTCGAAGAAACAACACGGTAGAGAAATCGTGCTTTAGCTACCATCCACGTCTCTGAGGGAGGAAGCACTTTCCAGGCTACCGTGGGTGAGAGCCTGGGGAACGGGTTCCTTACGTGAGACCGAGGGAGAAGAAGTCCGGGCCACAAGGCACCTCTCGACTCAGCTCTTGTTACCTGAAGCTAACGCTACTGCTCCATGTGTGCATAGGAATGCTAAGTGCTCCACACTGTTTTGGCAGAAAGAAGCCGGTCAAGAATCCCAGCTTCAGCTCATTCGCCTCTCCACAGGGTGGCAGGATTTTCAACTCTGCTTGAGTGCAAACCTGGGGAATGAGTCCCAGCAGAATTCCGAGGCAGAAATAAGCATGGGCAGGAGGCAGCTATCGACTCAACTCTTGTTTCGGGAAACTAGATCGGCTCTCCCGTGTGTGCGTGTAGTCCTAAGTGCCATCCACCCAACGGAAAGGAACAAAAGTGCGGAGGACCCGTGCCTCAGCAAAGATCGCCCTTCCTGAGCGTGCACTTCATCTGTTGTGTGTTTTTGTGAAAGCATGAGAAATGGAACCTAAACGTAACTCGGAGTGAGAAGCAGGCCTGGAAGGAAGGCTGCTGTCGACTCCCCTCTTGTTTGAGGAGATTAGCACTGCTGTACCCTGTGTGCCTGGAAGCCTAGTTCCCAGGCTACTAACACCAAGAATCAATGCTATAGAGTTACTGCGCTTGAGTTAACATTGCCGTTCCTGAAGCCAGAGGAATTTGACAGTGCTCGTGTCTGTCTGAGAGCCCGGGGAAAGGGTCCCATACGTGAAATGGAGTGAGAAACAGGCCGGAGCGGAAGGCAGTTCTCAACTCACCTCTTGTTTATGAGGCTAGTACCCTTGCCCCGGGTGTGCCTGCAGGGCTAAAGCCAACCACCTAACTCAAAGGAACAACTCTGTAGAGATTTCCTGCTTCGGCTAAAGTAGCCATGCCGGAGGGTGGACGCATTTTGCTGTGTGCATGCGTGAGCGCACTGCAAGTGAGTCCAGACCCATTTTCCGTGTGGGACTCAGGCCCCGGCAGAAGGCAGAACATGACTCCCCACTTGTTTCCTGAGGCTAGCACTGCGGCCCCACTTTTGCATGGAAGTCTAATAGCAAGCGTTCTTTTTTTTAATTATTATTTAATGTTTTTATTGTTATGTTAATCCCCATACATTACATCATTAGTTTTAGATATAGTGTTCCATGGTTCATTGTTTGTGCATAACACCCAGTGCTCCATGCAGAACGTGCCCTGCTCAATACCCATCACCAGGCTAAGCCATCCTCCCAGCCCCCTCCCCTCTAGAACCCTCAGTTTGTTTTTCAGAGTCCATCATCTCTCATGGTTCTTCTCCCCCTCCGATTTTCCCCCCTTCATTCTTCCCCTCCTGCTGCATTCTTCTTCTTCTTTTTTTCTTTCTTAACATATATTGCATTATTTGTTTCAGAGGTACAGATCTGAGATTCAACAGTCTTGCACAATTCACAGCGCTTACCAGAACACATACCCTCCACAGTGTCCATCACCCAGTCACCCCATCCCTCCCACCCCACCCCCCACTCTAGCAACCCTCAGTTTGTTTCCTGAGATTAAGAATTCCTCATATCAGTGAGGTCATATGATACATGTCTTTCTCGGTTTGACTTATTTCGCTCAGCATGATACCCTCCAGTTCCATCCACGTCGTTGCAGATGGCAAGATCTCATTCCTTTTGATGGCTGCATAATATTCCATTGTATATATATATATACCCCCTCTTCTTTATCCATTCATCTGTTGGTGGACATGGCTCTTTCCACAGTTTGGCTATTGTGGACATTCATAGCAAGCGTTCTAACTCGGAGAAACAACACTGAAGAGAAACCGTGCTTTAGCTACCGACGACCTCTATGTGGGAGGAAGCAGTTTAGGGTGTACGGTGGGTGAGAGCCTGGGGACGGGTTCCGTTTCGTGAAATCGAGGGAGAGACAGGCCGGAGAGAAGGCAGCTCTCAACTCAAACCATGGTTATGGGGCTAGTACCGTTGCCCCGGGTGTGTGTGCAGGCTTCATGAAAACTGCCTAACTCGAAGGAAAAACTCGCTGGAGAATCCATGCTTCAGCTAAAAGAGCCGCTCCTGAGGGTGGAAGCATTTTGTTGTGTGCGTGCATGAGAGCACTGCAAGGGAGTCCAAAGCTTTTTGTGAATGAGCCTCAGGCCCCAGCAGAAGGCAGAACACGACTCCCCATGTATTTCATCACGCTAGCACGGCAGCCCCACTTTTGCATGGAAGTCTAACAGCTAGTGTTCTCACTCGAAGAAACAACACTGTAGAGAAACCGTGCTTTAGCTACCGTCGACCTCTAGACGGAGGAAGCATTACACGGAGTACCGTGGCTGAGAGCCTGGGGAACGGGTTCCATACGTGAAACCAAGGGAGAAATAGGTCCGGGCACAAGGCACCTCTGGACTCAGCTCTTGCTACCTGAAGCTAAGACTACTGCTCCATGTGTGCTTGGAATGCTATGTGCTCGACCCTGACTGGGAAGAAACAAGCCTGTAAAGAATCCCAGCTGCAGCTCATTCGCCTACCAGGCTACTAACACCAAGAATCAATGCTGTAGCCTTACTGCGCTTTAGCTACCATTGCCGTTCCTGAAGCCGCAGGAGTTGTATAGTGCTCGTGTATGAGAGACCGGGGAAAGGGTCCCATACGTGAAATGGAGTGAGAAACAGGCCGGTGCGGAAGGCAGCTCTCAACTCACCTCTTGTTTATGAGGCTAGTCCCCTTGCCCCGGGTGTGCCTGCAGGCCATAAGCCAACCACCTAACTCAAAGGAACAACTCTGTAGGGAATTCCTGCTTCGGCTAAAAGAGCCATGCCTCAGGGTGGACGCATTGTGTGGTGTGCATGCGTGAGTGCACAGCAAGGGAGTCCAAAACCATTTTCCTTGTGAGACCCAGGCCCCGGAAGAAGCCAGAACACGACTCCCCACTTGCTCCATGAAACTACTACTGCGGCCCCACTTTTGAATGGAAGTCTAATAGCTAGCTTTCTAACTCGAACAAACAACACTGTAGACAAACCGTGCTTTAGCTACCGTCGACCTCTCTGTGGGCGAAGCAGTTTAGGGTGTACTGTGGCTGAGAGCCTGGGGACGGTTTCAATATCGTAATATCGGGGGAGAGACAGGCCGGTACAGAAGGCAGCTCTCAACCCACATCATGGTTATGGGGCTAGTACCGTTGCCCAGGGTAAACACAGCCACCTAACTCGAAGGAGAATCTCGGTTCAGAGCTTGTGCGTCAGGTCAAACAGCTGCTCCTGAGGGTGGCAGCATTTTGTTGTGTGCGTGCGTGAGAGCACTGCAAGGAAGTCCAAAGCTTTTTGCGAGCGAGACTCAGGCCCCAGCGAAAGGCAGAACACGACTCCCCATGTGTTTCATCACGCTAGCACGGCAGCCCCACTTTTGCATGGAAGTCTAATAGCTAGCGTTCTAACTCGAAGAAACTACACAGCAGAGAAACCGTGCTTTAGCTACCGTCGACCTCTCTGTGGGCGAAGCAGTTTAGGGTGTACTGTGGCTGAGAGCCTGGGCACAGTTTCAATATCATAATATCGGGGAGAGGCAGGCCGGTACAGAAGGCAGCTCTCAACACACATCATGGTTATGGGGCTGCTACCGTTCGCCAGGGTGTGTGTGCAGGCTTCAACACAGCCACCTAACTCGAAGGAAAACTTGATTGAGAGCCTGTGCTTCAGGTAAAACAGGTGCTCCTGAGGGTGGCAGCATTTTGTTGTGTGCGTGCGTGAGAGTAGTGCAAGGGAGTCCAAAGCTTTTTGCGAGTGAGACTCAGGCCCCAGCAAAAGGCAGAACACGACTCCCCATGTGTTTGACCAAGCTAGCACGGCAGCCCCACATTTGCATGGCAGTCTAATAGCTAGCGTTCTAACTCGAAGAAACAACACTGTAGAGAAACCGTGCTTTAGCTACCGTCGACCTCTCTGTGGGCGGAGCAGTTTAGGGTGTACTGTGGCTGAGAGCCTGGGGACGGTTTCAATATCGTAATATCGGGGAGAGACAGGCCGGTACAGAAGGCAGCTCTTAACTCACATCCTGGTTATGGGGCTAGTACCATTCGAGAGGGTGTGTGTGCCGCCTTAAACACAGCCACCTAACTCGAAGGAAAAACTCGGTTGAGAGCCTGTGCTGCAGGTAAAACAGCTGCTCCTGAGGGTGGCAGCATTTTGTGGTGTGCGTGCGTGAGAGCACTGCAAGGGAGTCCAAAGCTTTTTGCGAGTGAGACTCAGGCCCCTGCGAAAGGCAGAACACGACTCCCCATGTGTTTGACCAAGCTAGCACGGCAGCCCCACATTTGCATGGCAGTCTAATAGCTAGCGTTCTAACTCGAAGAAACAACACGGTAGAGAAATCGTGCTTTAGCTACCATCCACGTCTCTGAGGGAGGAAGCACTTTCCAGGCTACCGTGGGTGAGAGCCTGGGGAACGGGTTCCTTACGTGAGACCGAGGGAGAAGAAGTCCGGGCCACAAGGCACCTCTCGACTCAGCTCTTGTTACCTGAAGCTAACGCTACTGCTCCATGTGTGCATAGGAATGCTAAGTGCTCCACACTGTTTTGGCAGAAAGAAGCCGGTCAAGAATCCCAGCTTCAGCTCATTCGCCTCTCCACAGGGTGGCAGGATTTTCAACTCTGCTTGAGTGCAAACCTGGGGAATGAGTCCCAGCAGAATTCCGAGGCAGAAATAAGCATGGGCAGGAGGCAGCTATCGACTCAACTCTTGTTTCGGGAAACTAGATCGGCTCTCCCGTGTGTGCGTGTAGTCCTAAGTGCCATCCACCCAACGGAAAGGAACAAAAGTGCGGAGGACCCGTGCCTCAGCAAAGATCGCCCTTCCTGAGCGTGCACTTCATCTGTTGTGTGTTTTTGTGAAAGCATGAGAAATGGAACCTAAACGTAACTCGGAGTGAGAAGCAGGCCTGGAAGGAAGGCTGCTGTCGACTCCCCTCTTGTTTGAGGAGATTAGCACTGCTGTACCCTGTGTGCCTGGAAGCCTAGTTCCCAGGCTACTAACACCAAGAATCAATGCTATAGAGTTACTGCGCTTGAGTTAACATTGCCGTTCCTGAAGCCAGAGGAATTTGACAGTGCTCGTGTCTGTCTGAGAGCCCGGGGAAAGGGTCCCATACGTGAAATGGAGTGAGAAACAGGCCGGAGCGGAAGGCAGTTCTCAACTCACCTCTTGTTTATGAGGCTAGTACCCTTGCCCCGGGTGTGCCTGCAGGGCTAAAGCCAACCACCTAACTCAAAGGAACAACTCTGTAGAGATTTCCTGCTTCGGCTAAAGTAGCCATGCCGGAGGGTGGACGCATTTTGCTGTGTGCATGCGTGAGCGCACTGCAAGTGAGTCCAGACCCATTTTCCGTGTGGGACTCAGGCCCCGGCAGAAGGCAGAACATGACTCCCCACTTGTTTCCTGAGGCTAGCACTGCGGCCCCACTTTTGCATGGAAGTCTAATAGCAAGCGTTCTTTTTTTTAATTATTATTTAATGTTTTTATTGTTATGTTAATCCCCATACATTACATCATTAGTTTTAGATATAGTGTTCCATGGTTCATTGTTTGTGCATAACACCCAGTGCTCCATGCAGAACGTGCCCTGCTCAATACCCATCACCAGGCTAAGCCATCCTCCCAGCCCCCTCCCCTCTAGAACCCTCAGTTTGTTTTTCAGAGTCCATCATCTCTCATGGTTCTTCTCCCCCTCCGATTTTCCCCCCTTCATTCTTCCCCTCCTGCTGCATTCTTCTTCTTCTTTTTTTCTTTCTTAACATATATTGCATTATTTGTTTCAGAGGTACAGATCTGAGATTCAACAGTCTTGCACAATTCACAGCGCTTACCAGAACACATACCCTCCACAGTGTCCATCACCCAGTCACCCCATCCCTCCCACCCCACCCCCCACTCTAGCAACCCTCAGTTTGTTTCCTGAGATTAAGAATTCCTCATATCAGTGAGGTCATATGATACATGTCTTTCTCGGTTTGACTTATTTCGCTCAGCATGATACCCTCCAGTTCCATCCACGTCGTTGCAGATGGCAAGATCTCATTCCTTTTGATGGCTGCATAATATTCCATTGTATATATATATATACCCCCTCTTCTTTATCCATTCATCTGTTGGTGGACATGGCTCTTTCCACAGTTTGGCTATTGTGGACATTCATAGCAAGCGTTCTAACTCGGAGAAACAACACTGAAGAGAAACCGTGCTTTAGCTACCGACGACCTCTATGTGGGAGGAAGCAGTTTAGGGTGTACGGTGGGTGAGAGCCTGGGGACGGGTTCCGTTTCGTGAAATCGAGGGAGAGACAGGCCGGAGAGAAGGCAGCTCTCAACTCAAACCATGGTTATGGGGCTAGTACCGTTGCCCCGGGTGTGTGTGCAGGCTTCATGAAAACTGCCTAACTCGAAGGAAAAACTCGCTGGAGAATCCATGCTTCAGCTAAAAGAGCCGCTCCTGAGGGTGGAAGCATTTTGTTGTGTGCGTGCATGAGAGCACTGCAAGGGAGTCCAAAGCTTTTTGTGAATGAGCCTCAGGCCCCAGCAGAAGGCAGAACACGACTCCCCATGTATTTCATCACGCTAGCACGGCAGCCCCACTTTTGCATGGAAGTCTAACAGCTAGTGTTCTCACTCGAAGAAACAACACTGTAGAGAAACCGTGCTTTAGCTACCGTCGACCTCTAGACGGAGGAAGCATTACACGGAGTACCGTGGCTGAGAGCCTGGGGAACGGGTTCCATACGTGAAACCAAGGGAGAAATAGGTCCGGGCACAAGGCACCTCTGGACTCAGCTCTTGCTACCTGAAGCTAAGACTACTGCTCCATGTGTGCTTGGAATGCTATGTGCTCGACCCTGACTGGGAAGAAACAAGCCTGTAAAGAATCCCAGCTGCAGCTCATTCGCCTACCAGGCTACTAACACCAAGAATCAATGCTGTAGCCTTACTGCGCTTTAGCTACCATTGCCGTTCCTGAAGCCGCAGGAGTTGTATAGTGCTCGTGTATGAGAGACCGGGGAAAGGGTCCCATACGTGAAATGGAGTGAGAAACAGGCCGGTGCGGAAGGCAGCTCTCAACTCACCTCTTGTTTATGAGGCTAGTCCCCTTGCCCCGGGTGTGCCTGCAGGCCATAAGCCAACCACCTAACTCAAAGGAACAACTCTGTAGGGAATTCCTGCTTCGGCTAAAAGAGCCATGCCTCAGGGTGGACGCATTGTGTGGTGTGCATGCGTGAGTGCACAGCAAGGGAGTCCAAAACCATTTTCCTTGTGAGACCCAGGCCCCGGAAGAAGCCAGAACACGACTCCCCACTTGCTCCATGAAACTACTACTGCGGCCCCACTTTTGAATGGAAGTCTAATAGCTAGCTTTCTAACTCGAACAAACAACACTGTAGACAAACCGTGCTTTAGCTACCGTCGACCTCTCTGTGGGCGAAGCAGTTTAGGGTGTACTGTGGCTGAGAGCCTGGGGACGGTTTCAATATCGTAATATCGGGGGAGAGACAGGCCGGTACAGAAGGCAGCTCTCAACCCACATCATGGTTATGGGGCTAGTACCGTTGCCCAGGGTAAACACAGCCACCTAACTCGAAGGAGAATCTCGGTTCAGAGCTTGTGCGTCAGGTCAAACAGCTGCTCCTGAGGGTGGCAGCATTTTGTGGTGTGCGTGCGTGAGAGCACTGCAAGGAAGTCCAAAGCTTTTTGCGAGCGAGACTCAGGCCCCAGCGAAAGGCAGAACACGACTCCCCATGTGTTTCATCACGCTAGCACGGCAGCCCCACTTTTGCATGGAAGTCTAATAGCTAGCGTTCTAACTCGAAGAAACTACACAGCAGAGAAACCGTGCTTTAGCTACCGTCGACCTCTCTGTGGGCGAAGCAGTTTAGGGTGTACTGTGGCTGAGAGCCTGGGCACAGTTTCAATATCATAATATCGGGGAGAGGCAGGCCGGTACAGAAGGCAGCTCTCAACACACATCATGGTTATGGGGCTGCTACCGTTCGCCAGGGTGTGTGTGCAGGCTTCAACACAGCCACCTAACTCGAAGGAAAACTTGATTGAGAGCCTGTGCTTCAGGTAAAACAGGTGCTCCTGAGGGTGGCAGCATTTTGTTGTGTGCGTGCGTGAGAGTAGTGCAAGGGAGTCCAAAGCTTTTTGCGAGTGAGACTCAGGCCCCAGCAAAAGGCAGAACACGACTCCCCATGTGTTTGACCAAGCTAGCACGGCAGCCCCACATTTGCATGGCAGTCTAATAGCTAGCGTTCTAACTCGAAGAAACAACACTGTAGAGAAACCGTGCTTTAGCTACCGTCGACCTCTCTGTGGGCGGAGCAGTTTAGGGTGTACTGTGGCTGAGAGCCTGGGGACGGTTTCAATATCGTAATATCGGGGAGAGACAGGCCGGTACAGAAGGCAGCTCTTAACTCACATCCTGGTTATGGGGCTAGTACCATTCGAGAGGGTGTGTGTGCCGCCTTAAACACAGCCACCTAACTCGAAGGAAAAACTCGGTTGAGAGCCTGTGCTGCAGGTAAAACAGCTGCTCCTGAGGGTGGCAGCATTTTGTGGTGTGCGTGCGTGAGAGCACTGCAAGGGAGTCCAAAGCTTTTTGCGAGTGAGACTCAGGCCCCTGCGAAAGGCAGAACACGACTCCCCATGTGTTTGACCAAGCTAGCACGGCAGCCCCACATTTGCATGGCAGTCTAATAGCTAGCGTTCTAACTCGAAGAAACAACACGGTAGAGAAATCGTGCTTTAGCTACCATCCACGTCTCTGAGGGAGGAAGCACTTTCCAGGCTACCGTGGGTGAGAGCCTGGGGAACGGGTTCCTTACGTGAGACCGAGGGAGAAGAAGTCCGGGCCAGAAGGCACCTCTCGACTCAGCTCTTGTTACCTGAAGCTAACGCTACTGCTCCATGTGTGCATAGGAATGCTAAGTGCTCCACACTGTTTTGGCAGAAAGAAGCCGGTCAAGAATCCCAGCTTCAGCTCATTCGCCTCTCCACAGGGTGGCAGGATTTTCAACTCTGCTTGAGTGCAAACCTGGGGAATGAGTCCCAGCAGAATTCCGAGGCAGAAATAAGCATGGGCAGGAGGCAGCTATCGACTCAACTCTTGTTTCGGGAAACTAGATCGGCTCTCCCGTGTGTGCGTGTAGTCCTAAGTGCCATCCACCCAACGGAAAGGAACAAAAGTGCGGAGGACCCGTGCCTCAGCAAAGATCGCCCTTCCTGAGCGTGCACTTCATCTGTTGTGTGTTTTTGTGAAAGCATGAGAAATGGAACCTAAACGTAACTCGGAGTGAGAAGCAGGCCTGGAAGGAAGGCTGCTGTCGACTCCCCTCTTGTTTGAGGAGATTAGCACTGCTGTACCCTGTGTGCCTGGAAGCCTAGTTCCCAGGCTACTAACACCAAGAATCAATGCTATAGAGTTACTGCGCTTGAGTTAACATTGCCGTTCCTGAAGCCAGAGGAATTTGACAGTGCTCGTGTCTGTCTGAGAGCCCGGGGAAAGGGTCCCATACGTGAAATGGAGTGAGAAACAGGCCGGAGCGGAAGGCAGTTCTCAACTCACCTCTTGTTTATGAGGCTAGTACCCTTGCCCCGGGTGTGCCTGCAGGGCTAAAGCCAACCACCTAACTCAAAGGAACAACTCTGTAGAGATTTCCTGCTTCGGCTAAAGTAGCCATGCCGGAGGGTGGACGCATTTTGCTGTGTGCATGCGTGAGCGCACTGCAAGTGAGTCCAGACCCATTTTCCGTGTGGGACTCAGGCCCCGGCAGAAGGCAGAACATGACTCCCCACTTGTTTCCTGAGGCTAGCACTGCGGCCCCACTTTTGCATGGAAGTCTAATAGCAAGCGTTCTTTTTTTTAATTATTATTTAATGTTTTTATTGTTATGTTAATCCCCATACATTACATCATTAGTTTTAGATATAGTGTTCCATGGTTCATTGTTTGTGCATAACACCCAGTGCTCCATGCAGAACGTGCCCTGCTCAATACCCATCACCAGGCTAAGCCATCCTCCCAGCCCCCTCCCCTCTAGAACCCTCAGTTTGTTTTTCAGAGTCCATCATCTCTCATGGTTCTTCTCCCCCTCCGATTTTCCCCCCTTCATTCTTCCCCTCCTGCTGCATTCTTCTTCTTCTTTTTTTCTTTCTTAACATATATTGCATTATTTGTTTCAGAGGTACAGATCTGAGATTCAACAGTCTTGCACAATTCACAGCGCTTACCAGAACACATACCCTCCACAGTGTCCATCACCCAGTCACCCCATCCCTCCCACCCCACCCCCCACTCTAGCAACCCTCAGTTTGTTTCCTGAGATTAAGAATTCCTCATATCAGTGAGGTCATATGATACATGTCTTTCTCGGTTTGACTTATTTCGCTCAGCATGATACCCTCCAGTTCCATCCACGTCGTTGCAGATGGCAAGATCTCATTCCTTTTGATGGCTGCATAATATTCCATTGTATATATATATATACCCCCTCTTCTTTATCCATTCATCTGTTGGTGGACATGGCTCTTTCCACAGTTTGGCTATTGTGGACATTCATAGCAAGCGTTCTAACTCGGAGAAACAACACTGAAGAGAAACCGTGCTTTAGCTACCGACGACCTCTATGTGGGAGGAAGCAGTTTAGGGTGTACGGTGGGTGAGAGCCTGGGGACGGGTTCCGTTTCGTGAAATCGAGGGAGAGACAGGCCGGAGAGAAGGCAGCTCTCAACTCAAACCATGGTTATGGGGCTAGTACCGTTGCCCCGGGTGTGTGTGCAGGCTTCATGAAAACTGCCTAACTCGAAGGAAAAACTCGCTGGAGAATCCATGCTTCAGCTAAAAGAGCCGCTCCTGAGGGTGGAAGCATTTTGTTGTGTGCGTGCATGAGAGCACTGCAAGGGAGTCCAAAGCTTTTTGTGAATGAGCCTCAGGCCCCAGCAGAAGGCAGAACACGACTCCCCATGTATTTCATCACGCTAGCACGGCAGCCCCACTTTTGCATGGAAGTCTAACAGCTAGTGTTCTCACTCGAAGAAACA
The DNA here is from genome assembly GCF_964656455.1 of Halichoerus grypus. Taxonomy (NCBI): domain Eukaryota; kingdom Metazoa; phylum Chordata; class Mammalia; order Carnivora; family Phocidae; genus Halichoerus; species Halichoerus grypus. Next base: position 7,579 of record NW_027555103.1, on the reverse strand, counting down.
ACACTGTAGAGAAACCGTGCTTTAGCTACCGTCGACCTCTAGACGGAGGAAGCATTACACGGAGTACCGTGGCTGAGAGCCTGGGGAACGGGTTCCATACGTGAAACCAAGGGAGAAATAGGTCCGGGCACAAGGCACCTCTGGACTCAGCTCTTGCTACCTGAAGCTAAGACTACTGCTCCATGTGTGCTTGGAATGCTATGTGCTCGACCCTGACTGGGAAGAAACAAGCCTGTAAAGAATCCCAGCTGCAGCTCATTCGCCTACCAGGCTACTAACACCAAGAATCAATGCTGTAGCCTTACTGCGCTTTAGCTACCATTGCCGTTCCTGAAGCCGCAGGAGTTGTATAGTGCTCGTGTATGAGAGACCGGGGAAAGGGTCCCATACGTGAAATGGAGTGAGAAACAGGCCGGTGCGGAAGGCAGCTCTCAACTCACCTCTTGTTTATGAGGCTAGTCCCCTTGCCCCGGGTGTGCCTGCAGGCCATAAGCCAACCACCTAACTCAAAGGAACAACTCTGTAGGGAATTCCTGCTTCGGCTAAAAGAGCCATGCCTCAGGGTGGACGCATTGTGTGGTGTGCATGCGTGAGTGCACAGCAAGGGAGTCCAAAACCATTTTCCTTGTGAGACCCAGGCCCCGGAAGAAGCCAGAACACGACTCCCCACTTGCTCCATGAAACTACTACTGCGGCCCCACTTTTGAATGGAAGTCTAATAGCTAGCTTTCTAACTCGAACAAACAACACTGTAGACAAACCGTGCTTTAGCTACCGTCGACCTCTCTGTGGGCGAAGCAGTTTAGGGTGTACTGTGGCTGAGAGCCTGGGGACGGTTTCAATATCGTAATATCGGGGGAGAGACAGGCCGGTACAGAAGGCAGCTCTCAACCCACATCATGGTTATGGGGCTAGTACCGTTGCCCAGGGTAAACACAGCCACCTAACTCGAAGGAGAATCTCGGTTCAGAGCTTGTGCGTCAGGTCAAACAGCTGCTCCTGAGGGTGGCAGCATTTTGTGGTGTGCGTGCGTGAGAGCACTGCAAGGAAGTCCAAAGCTTTTTGCGAGCGAGACTCAGGCCCCAGCGAAAGGCAGAACACGACTCCCCATGTGTTTCATCACGCTAGCACGGCAGCCCCACTTTTGCATGGAAGTCTAATAGCTAGCGTTCTAACTCGAAGAAACTACACAGCAGAGAAACCGTGCTTTAGCTACCGTCGACCTCTCTGTGGGCGAAGCAGTTTAGGGTGTACTGTGGCTGAGAGCCTGGGCACAGTTTCAATATCATAATATCGGGGAGAGGCAGGCCGGTACAGAAGGCAGCTCTCAACACACATCATGGTTATGGGGCTGCTACCGTTCGCCAGGGTGTGTGTGCAGGCTTCAACACAGCCACCTAACTCGAAGGAAAACTTGATTGAGAGCCTGTGCTTCAGGTAAAACAGGTGCTCCTGAGGGTGGCAGCATTTTGTTGTGTGCGTGCGTGAGAGTAGTGCAAGGGAGTCCAAAGCTTTTTGCGAGTGAGACTCAGGCCCCAGCAAAAGGCAGAACACGACTCCCCATGTGTTTGACCAAGCTAGCACGGCAGCCCCACATTTGCATGGCAGTCTAATAGCTAGCGTTCTAACTCGAAGAAACAACACTGTAGAGAAACCGTGCTTTAGCTACCGTCGACCTCTCTGTGGGCGGAGCAGTTTAGGGTGTACTGTGGCTGAGAGCCTGGGGACGGTTTCAATATCGTAATATCGGGGAGAGACAGGCCGGTACAGAAGGCAGCTCTTAACTCACATCCTGGTTATGGGGCTAGTACCATTCGAGAGGGTGTGTGTGCCGCCTTAAACACAGCCACCTAACTCGAAGGAAAAACTCGGTTGAGAGCCTGTGCTGCAGGTAAAACAGCTGCTCCTGAGGGTGGCAGCATTTTGTGGTGTGCGTGCGTGAGAGCACTGCAAGGGAGTCCAAAGCTTTTTGCGAGTGAGACTCAGGCCCCTGCGAAAGGCAGAACACGACTCCCCATGTGTTTGACCAAGCTAGCACGGCAGCCCCACATTTGCATGGCAGTCTAATAGCTAGCGTTCTAACTCGAAGAAACAACACGGTAGAGAAATCGTGCTTTAGCTACCATCCACGTCTCTGAGGGAGGAAGCACTTTCCAGGCTACCGTGGGTGAGAGCCTGGGGAACGGGTTCCTTACGTGAGACCGAGGGAGAAGAAGTCCGGGCCACAAGGCACCTCTCGACTCAGCTCTTGTTACCTGAAGCTAACGCTACTGCTCCATGTGTGCATAGGAATGCTAAGTGCTCCACACTGTTTTGGCAGAAAGAAGCCGGTCAAGAATCCCAGCTTCAGCTCATTCGCCTCTCCACAGGGTGGCAGGATTTTCAACTCTGCTTGAGTGCAAACCTGGGGAATGAGTCCCAGCAGAATTCCGAGGCAGAAATAAGCATGGGCAGGAGGCAGCTATCGACTCAACTCTTGTTTCGGGAAACTAGATCGGCTCTCCCGTGTGTGCGTGTAGTCCTAAGTGCCATCCACCCAACGGAAAGGAACAAAAGTGCGGAGGACCCGTGCCTCAGCAAAGCTCGCCCTTCCTGAGCGTGCACTTCATCTGTTGTGTGTTTTTGTGAAAGCATGAGAAATGGAACCTAAACGTAACTCGGAGTGAGAAGCAGGCCTGGAAGGAAGGCTGCTGTCGACTCCCCTCTTGTTTGAGGAGATTAGCACTGCTGTACCCTGTGTGCCTGGAAGCCTAGTTCCCAGGCTACTAACACCAAGAATCAATGCTATAGAGTTACTGCGCTTGAGTTAACATTGCCGTTCCTGAAGCCAGAGGAATTTGACAGTGCTCGTGTCTGTCTGAGAGCCCGGGGAAAGGGTCCCATACGTGAAATGGAGTGAGAAACAGGCCGGAGCGGAAGGCAGTTCTCAACTCACCTCTTGTTTATGAGGCTAGTACCCTTGCCCCGGGTGTGCCTGCAGGGCTAAAGCCAACCACCTAACTCAAAGGAACAACTCTGTAGAGATTTCCTGCTTCGGCTAAAGTAGCCATGCCGGAGGGTGGACGCATTTTGCTGTGTGCATGCGTGAGCGCACTGCAAGTGAGTCCAGACCCATTTTCCGTGTGGGACTCAGGCCCCGGCAGAAGGCAGAACATGACTCCCCACTTGTTTCCTGAGGCTAGCACTGCGGCCCCACTTTTGCATGGAAGTCTAATAGCAAGCGTTCTTTTTTTTAATTATTATTTAATGTTTTTATTGTTATGTTAATCCCCATACATTACATCATTAGTTTTAGATATAGTGTTCCATGGTTCATTGTTTGTGCATAACACCCAGTGCTCCATGCAGAACGTGCCCTGCTCAATACCCATCACCAGGCTAAGCCATCCTCCCAGCCCCCTCCCCTCTAGAACCCTCAGTTTGTTTTTCAGAGTCCATCATCTCTCATGGTTCTTCTCCCCCTCCGATTTTCCCCCCTTCATTCTTCCCCTCCTGCTGCATTCTTCTTCTTCTTTTTTTCTTTCTTAACATATATTGCATTATTTGTTTCAGAGGTACAGATCTGAGATTCAACAGTCTTGCACAATTCACAGCGCTTACCAGAACACATACCCTCCACAGTGTCCATCACCCAGTCACCCCATCCCTCCCACCCCACCCCCCACTCTAGCAACCCTCAGTTTGTTTCCTGAGATTAAGAATTCCTCATATCAGTGAGGTCATATGATACATGTCTTTCTCGGTTTGACTTATTTCGCTCAGCATGATACCCTCCAGTTCCATCCACGTCGTTGCAGATGGCAAGATCTCATTCCTTTTGATGGCTGCATAATATTCCATTGTATATATATATATATACCCCCTCTTCTTTATCCATTCATCTGTTGGTGGACATGGCTCTTTCCACAGTTTGGCTATTGTGGACATTCATAGCAAGCGTTCTAACTCGGAGAAACAACACTGAAGAGAAACCGTGCTTTAGCTACCGACGACCTCTATGTGGGAGGAAGCAGTTTAGGGTGTACGGTGGGTGAGAGCCTGGGGACGGGTTCCGTTTCGTGAAATCGAGGGAGAGACAGGCCGGAGAGAAGGCAGCTCTCAACTCAAACCATGGTTATGGGGCTAGTACCGTTGCCCCGGGTGTGTGTGCAGGCTTCATGAAAACTGCCTAACTCGAAGGAAAAACTCGCTGGAGAATCCATGCTTCAGCTAAAAGAGCCGCTCCTGAGGGTGGAAGCATTTTGTTGTGTGCGTGCATGAGAGCACTGCAAGGGAGTCCAAAGCTTTTTGTGAATGAGCCTCAGGCCCCAGCAGAAGGCAGAACACGACTCCCCATGTATTTCATCACGCTAGCACGGCAGCCCCACTTTTGCATGGAAGTCTAACAGCTAGTGTTCTCACTCGAAGAAACAACACTGTAGAGAAACCGTGCTTTAGCTACCGTCGACCTCTAGACGGAGGAAGCATTACACGGAGTACCGTGGCTGAGAGCCTGGGGAACGGGTTCCATACGTGAAACCAAGGGAGAAATAGGTCCGGGCACAAGGCACCTCTGGACTCAGCTCTTGCTACCTGAAGCTAAGACTACTGCTCCATGTGTGCTTGGAATGCTATGTGCTCGACCCTGACTGGGAAGAAACAAGCCTGTAAAGAATCCCAGCTGCAGCTCATTCGCCTACCAGGCTACTAACACCAAGAATCAATGCTGTAGCCTTACTGCGCTTTAGCTACCATTGCCGTTCCTGAAGCCGCAGGAGTTGTATAGTGCTCGTGTATGAGAGACCGGGGAAAGGGTCCCATACGTGAAATGGAGTGAGAAACAGGCCGGTGCGGAAGGCAGCTCTCAACTCACCTCTTGTTTATGAGGCTAGTCCCCTTGCCCCGGGTGTGCCTGCAGGCCATAAGCCAACCACCTAACTCAAAGGAACAACTCTGTAGGGAATTCCTGCTTCGGCTAAAAGAGCCATGCCTCAGGGTGGACGCATTGTGTGGTGTGCATGCGTGAGTGCACAGCAAGGGAGTCCAAAACCATTTTCCTTGTGAGACCCAGGCCCCGGAAGAAGCCAGAACACGACTCCCCACTTGCTCCATGAAACTACTACTGCGGCCCCACTTTTGAATGGAAGTCTAATAGCTAGCTTTCTAACTCGAACAAACAACACTGTAGACAAACCGTGCTTTAGCTACCGTCGACCTCTCTGTGGGCGAAGCAGTTTAGGGTGTACTGTGGCTGAGAGCCTGGGGACGGTTTCAATATCGTAATATCGGGGGAGAGACAGGCCGGTACAGAAGGCAGCTCTCAACCCACATCATGGTTATGGGGCTAGTACCGTTGCCCAGGGTAAACACAGCCACCTAACTCGAAGGAGAATCTCGGTTCAGAGCTTGTGCGTCAGGTCAAACAGCTGCTCCTGAGGGTGGCAGCATTTTGTGGTGTGCGTGCGTGAGAGCACTGCAAGGAAGTCCAAAGCTTTTTGCGAGCGAGACTCAGGCCCCAGCGAAAGGCAGAACACGACTCCCCATGTGTTTCATCACGCTAGCACGGCAGCCCCACTTTTGCATGGAAGTCTAATAGCTAGCGTTCTAACTCGAAGAAACTACACAGCAGAGAAACCGTGCTTTAGCTACCGTCGACCTCTCTGTGGGCGAAGCAGTTTAGGGTGTACTGTGGCTGAGAGCCTGGGCACAGTTTCAATATCATAATATCGGGGAGAGGCAGGCCGGTACAGAAGGCAGCTCTCAACACACATCATGGTTATGGGGCTGCTACCGTTCGCCAGGGTGTGTGTGCAGGCTTCAACACAGCCACCTAACTCGAAGGAAAACTTGATTGAGAGCCTGTGCTTCAGGTAAAACAGGTGCTCCTGAGGGTGGCAGCATTTTGTTGTGTGCGTGCGTGAGAGTAGTGCAAGGGAGTCCAAAGCTTTTTGCGAGTGAGACTCAGGCCCCAGCAAAAGGCAGAACACGACTCCCCATGTGTTTGACCAAGCTAGCACGGCAGCCCCACATTTGCATGGCAGTCTAATAGCTAGCGTTCTAACTCGAAGAAACAACACTGTAGAGTAACCGTGCTTTAGCTACCGTCGACCTCTCTGTGGGCGGAGCAGTTTAGGGTGTACTGTGGCTGAGAGCCTGGGGACGGTTTCAATATCGTAATATCGGGGAGAGACAGGCCGGTACAGAAGGCAGCTCTTAACTCACATCCTGGTTATGGGGCTAGTACCATTCGAGAGGGTGTGTGTGCCGCCTTAAACACAGCCACCTAACTCGAAGGAAAAACTCGGTTGAGAGCCTGTGCTGCAGGTAAAACAGCTGCTCCTGAGGGTGGCAGCATTTTGTGGTGTGCGTGCGTGAGAGCACTGCAAGGGAGTCCAAAGCTTTTTGCGAGTGAGACTCAGGCCCCTGCGAAAGGCAGAACACGACTCCCCATGTGTTTGACCAAGCTAGCACGGCAGCCCCACATTTGCATGGCAGTCTAATAGCTAGCGTTCTAACTCGAAGAAACAACACGGTAGAGAAATCGTGCTTTAGCTACCATCCACGTCTCTGAGGGAGGAAGCACTTTCCAGGCTACCGTGGGTGAGAGCCTGGGGAACGGGTTCCTTACGTGAGACCGAGGGAGAAGAAGTCCGGGCCACAAGGCACCTCTCGACTCAGCTCTTGTTACCTGAAGCTAACGCTACTGCTCCATGTGTGCATAGGAATGCTAAGTGCTCCACACTGTTTTGGCAGAAAGAAGCCGGTCAAGAATCCCAGCTTCAGCTCATTCGCCTCTCCACAGGGTGGCAGGATTTTCAACTCTGCTTGAGTGCAAACCTGGGGAATGAGTCCCAGCAGAATTCCGAGGCAGAAATAAGCATGGGCAGGAGGCAGCTATCGACTCAACTCTTGTTTCGGGAAACTAGATCGGCTCTCCCGTGTGTGCGTGTAGTCCTAAGTGCCATCCACCCAACGGAAAGGAACAAAAGTGCGGAGGACCCGTGCCTCAGCAAAGATCGCCCTTCCTGAGCGTGCACTTCATCTGTTGTGTGTTTTTGTGAAAGCATGAGAAATGGAACCTAAACGTAACTCGGAGTGAGAAGCAGGCCTGGAAGGAAGGCTGCTGTCGACTCCCCTCTTGTTTGAGGAGATTAGCACTGCTGTACCCTGTGTGCCTGGAAGCCTAGTTCCCAGGCTACTAACACCAAGAATCAATGCTATAGAGTTACTGCGCTTGAGTTAACATTGCCGTTCCTGAAGCCAGAGGAATTTGACAGTGCTCGTGTCTGTCTGAGAGCCCGGGGAAAGGGTCCCATACGTGAAATGGAGTGAGAAACAGGCCGGAGCGGAAGGCAGTTCTCAACTCACCTCTTGTTTATGAGGCTAGTACCCTTGCCCCGGGTGTGCCTGCAGGGCTAAAGCCAACCACCTAACTCAAAGGAACAACTCTGTAGAGATTTCCTGCTTCGGCTAAAGTAGCCATGCCGGAGGGTGGACGCATTTTGCTGTGTGCATGCGTGAGCGCACTGCAAGTGAGTCCAGACCCATTTTCCGTGTGGGACTCAGGCCCCGGCAGAAGGCAGAACATGACTCCCCACTT
>NW_027555102.1:0-40312 GCF_964656455.1 Halichoerus grypus | reverse complement strand
AGAAACCGTGCTTTGGCTACCGTCGACCTCTCTGTGGGTGAAGCAGTTTATGGTGTACTGTCGCTGAGAGCCTGGGGACGGTTTCAATATCGTAATATCGGGGAGACAGGCCGGTACAGAAGGCAGCTCTCAACTCACATCATGGTTATGGGGCTAGTACCGTTGCCCTGGGTGTGTGTGCAGGCTTAAATACAGCCACCTAACTCGAAGGAAAAACACGGTAGAGGATCCCTGCTTCAGCTAAAACAGCCGCTCCTGAGGGTGGAAGCATTTGGTTGTGTGCGTGCGTGAGAGGACTGCAAGGGAGTCCAAAGTTTCTGCGAGTGAGACTCAGGCCCCAGCAAAAGGTAGAACACGACTCCCCGTGTGTTCATTTAGCTAGCACTGCGGCCCTACTTTTGCATGGAAGTCTAAGAGCTAGCGTTCTCCCTGGAAGAAACAACACGGTAGAGAAACCGTGCTTTAGCTACCATCCACCTCTCTGAGGGAGGAAGCACTTTCCAGGCTACCGTGGGGGAGAGCCTGAGGAACGGGTTCCTTACGTGAAACCGAGGGAGAAGGAGTCCGGGCCAGAAGGCTCCTCTCGACTCAGCTCTTGTTACCTGAACCTAACACTTTGGCTCCATGTGTGCATAGGAATGCTAAGGGTTCCACACTGATTTGGCAGAAAGAAGCCGGTCAAGAACCCCAGCTTCAGCTCATTCGCCTCTCCACAGGGTGGCAGCATTTTCAAGTCTGCTTGAGTGCAAACCTGAGGAAGGAGTCCCAGCAGAATTCGGAGGGAGAAATAAGCATGGGCAGAAGGCACCTATCGACTCAACTCTTGTTTCGGGAAACTAGATCGGCTCTCCCGTGTGTGCGTGGAGTCCTCAGTGCCATCCACGCAACGCAAAGGAACAAAACCGGAGAGAACCCGTGCCTCAGCAAAGATCGCCCTTCCTGAGCGTGCACTTCATCTATTGTGTGTTTTTGTGAAAGCATGAGAAATGGAACCTAAACGTAACTCGGAGTGAGAAGCAGGCCTGGAAGGAAGGCTGCTGTCGACTCACCTCTTGTTTGAGGAGATTAGCACTGCTGTAGCCTGTGTGCCTGGATGCCTAGTTACCAGGCTTCTAACACCAAGAATCAATCCTATAGAGTGACTGCGCTTGAGTTAACATTGCCGTTCCTGAAGCAGGAGGAATTTGACACTGCTCGTGTACGAGAGACCGGGCAAAGGGTCCCAGACGTGAAATGGAGTGAGAAACAGGCCGGTGCGGAAGGCAGCTCTCAAGTCACCTCTGGTTTATGAGGCTAGTACCCTTGCCCCGGGGGTGCCTGCAGGCCTAAAGCCAACCACCTAACTCAAAGGAACAACTCTGTAGGGAATTCCTGCTTCGGCTAAAAGAGCCATGCCTCAGGGTGGACGCATTTTGCTGTGTGCATGCGTGAGCGCACTGCAAGTGAGTCCAAAACCATTTTCCTTGTGAGACCCAGGCCCCGGAAGAAGCCAGAACACGAATCCCCACTTGCCCCATGAAGCTAGTACTGCGGCCCCACTTTTGCATGGAAGTCTAATAGCTAGCTTTCTAACTCGGAGAAAAAACACTGTAGAGAAACCGTGCTTTAGCTACCGTCGACCTCTCTGTGGGCGAAGCAGTTTAGGGTGTACTGTGGCTGAGAGCCTGGGGACGGTTTCAATATCGTACTATCGGGGGAGAGACAGGCCGGTACAGAAGGCAGCTCTCCACCCACATCATGGTTATGGGGCTAGTACCGTTGCCCAGGGTGTGTGTGCAGGCTTAAATGAAGCCACCTAACTCGAAGGAAAAACTCGGTTGAGAGCCTGTGCTTCAGGTAAAACAGCTGCTCCTGAGGGTGGCAGCATTTTGTTGTGTGCGTGCGTGAGAGCACTGCAAGGGAGTCCAAAGCTTTTTGCGAGGGAGACTCAGGCCCCAGTGAAAGGCAGAACACGACTCCCCATGTGTTTGACCAAGCTAGCACCGCAGCCCCACATTTGCATGGAAGTCTAATAGCTAACGTTCTAACTCGAAGAAACTACACAGTAGAGAAACCGTGCTTTAGCTACCATCGACCTCTCTGTGGGTGAAGCAGTTTAGGGTGTACTGTGGCTGAGAGCCTGGGGACGGTTTCAATATCGTAATATCGGGGGAGAGACAGGCAGGTACAGAAGGCAGCTCTCAACCCACATCATCTTTATGGGGCTAGTACCGTTGCCCAGGGTGTGTGTGCAGGCCTAAATGAAGCCACCTAACTCGAAGGAAAAACTTGGTTGAGAGCCTGTGCTTCAGGTAAAACAGCTGCTCCTGAGGGTGGCAACATTTTGTTGTGTGCGTGCGTGAGAGCACTGCAAGGGAGTCCATAGCTTTTTGCGAGTGAGACTCAGGCCCCAGCGAAAGGCAGAACACGACTCCCCATGTGTTTCATCACGCTAGCACGGCAGCCCCACTTTTGCATGGAAGTCTAACAGCTAGTGTTCTAACTCGAAGAAACAACACTGTAGAGAAACCGTGCTTTAGCTACCATCGACCTCTAGATGGAGGAAGCATTCCACGGAGTACCGTGGCTGAGAGCCTGGGGAACGGGTTCCATACGTGAAACCAAGGGAGAAATAGGTCCGGGCAGAAGGCACCTCTGGACTCAGCTCTTGCTACCTGAAGCTAACACTACTGCTCCATGTGTGCTTGGAATGCTATGTGCTCGACACTGACTGGGAAGAAACAAGCCTGTCAAGAATCCGAGCTGCAGCTCATTCGCCTACCAGGCTACTAACACCAACAATCAATGCTGTAAATGTCCACAATAGCCAAACTGTGGAAAGAGCCAAGATGTCCATCAACAGATGAATGGATAAAGAAGATGTGGTATATATATACAAAGGAATATTAGGCAGCCATCAAAAGGAATAAGATCTTGCCATTTGCCACGACGTGGATGGAAGTGGAGGCTATTATGCTGAGCGAAATAAGTCAAACAGAGAAAGACATGTATCATATGACCTCACTGATACGAGGAATTCTTAATCTCAGGAAACAAACTGAGGGTTGATGGAGTGGGGGGTGGGGTGGGAGGGATGGGGTGACTGGGTGATGGACACTGGGGAGGGTATGTGTTCTGGTAAGTGCTGTGAATTGTGCAACACTGTTGAATCTCAGATCTGTACCTCTGAAACAAATAATGCAATATAGGTTAAGAGAGAAAAAAAGAAGAAGAAGAATGTAGCAGGAGGGGAAGAATGAAGGGGAGGAAATCGAAGGGGGAGAAGAACCATGAAAGACAATGGACTCTGCAAAGCAAACTGACGGTTCTAGAGGGGAGGGGGTTGGGAGGATGGGTTAGCCTGGTGATGGGTATTGAGGAGGGCACGTTCCGCATGGAGCACTGGGTGTTATGCACAAACAATGAATCACGGAACACTATATCTAAAACTAATGATGTAATGTATGGGGAGTAACATAACAATAAAAAAATTAAAAAAAAACTGCATGGGGTGGGGGGTCCCAATTTCATGATTAGGCCTGTGTGTTCACATAATTAAACCTTGTTTTTTCTCTCCTGTTAAAAAAAAAAAAAAATGAATCAATGTTGTAGCGTTACTGCGCTTTAGCTAACATTGGCATTCCTGAAGCCGCAGGAGTTGTATAGTGCTCGTGTATGAGAGACCGGGAAAAGGGTCCCATACGTGAAATGGAGTGAGAAACAGGCCGGTGCAGAAGGCAGCTCTCAACTCACCTCTTGTTTATGAGGCTAGTACCCTTGCCCCGGGTGTGCCTGCAGGCCATAAGCCAACCACCTAACTCAAAGGAACAACTCTGTAGGGAATTCCTGCTTCGGCTAAAATAGCCATGCCTCAGGGTGGACGCATTGTGTGCTGTGCATGCGTGAGTGCACAGCAAGTGAGTCCAAAACCATTTTCCTTGTGAGACCCAGGCCACAGAAGAAGCCAGAACACGACTCCCGACTTGCTCCATGAAACTAGTACTGCGGCCCCACTTTTGAATGGAAGTCTAATAGCTAGCTTTGTAACTCGAAGAAACAACACTGTAGAGAAACCGTGCTTTAGCTACCGTCGACCTCTCTGTGGGCGAAGCAGTTTAGGGTGTACTGTGGCTGAGAGCCTGGGGACGGTTTCCATATCGTAATATCGGGGGAGAGACAGGCCGGTACAGAAGGCAGCTCTCAACCCACATCATGGTTATGGGGCTAGTACCGTTGCCCAGGGTGTGTGTGCAGGCTTAAACACAGCCACCTAACTCGAAGGAAAAACTCGGTTGAGAGCCTGTGCTTCAGGTAAAACAGCTGCTCCTGAGGGTGGCAGCATTTTGTTGTGTGTGTGCCTGAGAGCACTGCAAGGGAGTCCAAAGCTTTTTGCGAGTGAGACTCAGGCCCCAGTGAAAGGCAGAACACGACTCCCTATGTGTTTGACCAAGCTAGCACGGCAGCCCCACATTTGCATGGAAGTCTAATAGCTAGCGTTCTAACTCGAAGAAACTACACAGTAGAGAAACAGTGCTTTAGCTACCGTCGACCTCTAGACGGAGGAAGCATTACACGGAGTACCGTGGCTGAGAGCCTGGGAAACGGGTTCCATACGTGAAACCAAGGGAGAAAGAGGTCCGGGCAGAAGGCACCTCTGGACTCAGCTCTTGCTACCTGAAGCTAACACTACTGCTCCATGTGTGCTTGGAATGCTATGTGCTCGACACTGACTGGGAAGAAACAAGCCTGTAAAGAATCCCAGCTGCAGCTCATTCGCCTACCAGGCTACTAACACCAAGAATCAATGCTGTAGCGTTACTGCGCTTTAGCTAACATTGCCGTTCCTGAAGCCGCAGGAGTTGTATAGTGCTCGTGTCTGAGAGACCGCCGAAAGGGTCCCATACGTGAAATGGAGTGAGAAACAGGCCAGTGCGGAAGGCAGCTCTGAAATCACCTCTTGTTTATGAGGCTCGTACCCTTGCCCCGGGTGTGCCTGCAGGCCATAAGCCAACCACCTAACTCAAAGGAACAACTCTGTAGGGAATTCCTGCTTCGGCTAAAATAGCCATGCCTCAGGGTGGACGCATTGTGTGCTGTGCATGCGTGAGTGCACAGCAAGTGAGTCCAAAACCATTTTCCTTGTGAGACCCAGGCCCCGGAAGAAGCCAGAACACGACTCCCCACTTGCTCCATGAAACTAGTACTGTGGCCCCACTTTTGAATGGAAGTCTAATAGCTAGCTTTCTAACTCGAAGAAACAACACTGTAGAGAAACCGTGCTTTAGCTACCGTCGACCTCTCTGTGGGCGAAGCAGTTTAGGGTGTACTGTGGCTGAGAGCCTGGGGACGGTTTCCATATCGTAATATTGGGGGAGAGACAGGCCGGTACAGAAGGCAGCACTCAACCCACATCATGGTTATGGGGCTAGTACCGTTGCCCAGGGTGTGTGTGCAGGCTAAAACACAGCCACCTACCTCGAAGGAAAAACTCGGTTGAGAGCCTGTGCTTCAGGTAAAACAGCTGCTCCTGAGGGTGGCAGCATTTTGTTGTGTGCGTGCGTGAGAGCACTGCAAGGGAGTCCAAAGCTTTTTGCGAGTGAGACTCAGTCCCCAGCGAAAGGGAAAACACGACTCCCCATGTGTTTCATCACGCTAGCACGGCAGCTCCACTTTTGCATGGAAGTCTAATAGCTAGCGTTCTAACTCGAAGAAACAACACTGTAGAGAAACCGTGCTTTGGCTACCGTCGACCTCTCTGTGGGTGAAGCAGTTTATGGTGTACTGTCGCTGAGAGCCTGGGGACGGTTTCAATATCGTAATATCGGGGAGACAGGCCGGTACAGAAGGCAGCTCTCAACTCACATCATGGTTATGGGGCTAGTACCGTTGCCCTGGGTGTGTGTGCAGGCTTAAATACAGCCACCTAACTCGAAGGAAAAACACGGTAGAGGATCCCTGCTTCAGCTAAAACAGCCGCTCCTGAGGGTGGAAGCATTTGGTTGTGTGCGTGCGTGAGAGGACTGCAAGGGAGTCCAAAGTTTCTGCGAGTGAGACTCAGGCCCCAGCAAAAGGTAGAACACGACTCCCCGTGTGTTCATTTAGCTAGCACTGCGGCCCTACTTTTGCATGGAAGTCTAAGAGCTAGCGTTCTCCCTGGAAGAAACAACACGGTAGAGAAACCGTGCTTTAGCTACCATCCACCTCTCTGAGGGAGGAAGCACTTTCCAGGCTACCGTGGGGGAGAGCCTGAGGAACGGGTTCCTTACGTGAAACCGAGGGAGAAGGAGTCCGGGCCAGAAGGCTCCTCTCGACTCAGCTCTTGTTACCTGAACCTAACACTTTGGCTCCATGTGTGCATAGGAATGCTAAGGGTTCCACACTGATTTGGCAGAAAGAAGCCGGTCAAGAACCCCAGCTTCAGCTCATTCGCCTCTCCACAGGGTGGCAGCATTTTCAAGTCTGCTTGAGTGCAAACCTGAGGAAGGAGTCCCAGCAGAATTCGGAGGGAGAAATAAGCATGGGCAGAAGGCACCTATCGACTCAACTCTTGTTTCGGGAAACTAGATCGGCTCTCCCGTGTGTGCGTGGAGTCCTCAGTGCCATCCACGCAACGCAAAGGAACAAAACCGGAGAGAACCCGTGCCTCAGCAAAGATCGCCCTTCCTGAGCGTGCACTTCATCTATTGTGTGTTTTTGTGAAAGCATGAGAAATGGAACCTAAACGTAACTCGGAGTGAGAAGCAGGCCTGGAAGGAAGGCTGCTGTCGACTCACCTCTTGTTTGAGGAGATTAGCACTGCTGTAGCCTGTGTGCCTGGATGCCTAGTTACCAGGCTTCTAACACCAAGAATCAATCCTATAGAGTGACTGCGCTTGAGTTAACATTGCCGTTCCTGAAGCAGGAGGAATTTGACACTGCTCGTGTACGAGAGACCGGGCAAAGGGTCCCAGACGTGAAATGGAGTGAGAAACAGGCCGGTGCGGAAGGCAGCTCTCAAGTCACCTCTGGTTTATGAGGCTAGTACCCTTGCCCCGGGGGTGCCTGCAGGCCTAAAGCCAACCACCTAACTCAAAGGAACAACTCTGTAGGGAATTCCTGCTTCGGCTAAAAGAGCCATGCCTCAGGGTGGACGCATTTTGCTGTGTGCATGCGTGAGCGCACTGCAAGTGAGTCCAAAACCATTTTCCTTGTGAGACCCAGGCCCCGGAAGAAGCCAGAACACGAATCCCCACTTGCCCCATGAAGCTAGTACTGCGGCCCCACTTTTGCATGGAAGTCTAATAGCTAGCTTTCTAACTCGGAGAAAAAACACTGTAGAGAAACCGTGCTTTAGCTACCGTCGACCTCTCTGTGGGCGAAGCAGTTTAGGGTGTACTGTGGCTGAGAGCCTGGGGACGGTTTCAATATCGTACTATCGGGGGAGAGACAGGCCGGTACAGAAGGCAGCTCTCCACCCACATCATGGTTATGGGGCTAGTACCGTTGCCCAGGGTGTGTGTGCAGGCTTAAATGAAGCCACCTAACTCGAAGGAAAAACTCGGTTGAGAGCCTGTGCTTCAGGTAAAACAGCTGCTCCTGAGGGTGGCAGCATTTTGTTGTGTGCGTGCGTGAGAGCACTGCAAGGGAGTCCAAAGCTTTTTGCGAGGGAGACTCAGGCCCCAGTGAAAGGCAGAACACGACTCCCCATGTGTTTGACCAAGCTAGCACCGCAGCCCCACATTTGCATGGAAGTCTAATAGCTAACGTTCTAACTCGAAGAAACTACACAGTAGAGAAACCGTGCTTTAGCTACCATCGACCTCTCTGTGGGTGAAGCAGTTTAGGGTGTAC
Organism: Halichoerus grypus; assembly: GCF_964656455.1. NCBI lineage: Eukaryota > Metazoa > Chordata > Mammalia > Carnivora > Phocidae > Halichoerus > Halichoerus grypus. The sequence goes on along the minus strand of NW_027555102.1, from coordinate 32,503 downwards.
TGTGGCTGAGAGCCTGGGGACGGTTTCAATATCGTAATATCGGGGGAGAGACAGGCAGGTACAGAAGGCAGCTCTCAACCCACATCATCTTTATGGGGCTAGTACCGTTGCCCAGGGTGTGTGTGCAGGCCTAAATGAAGCCACCTAACTCGAAGGAAAAACTTGGTTGAGAGCCTGTGCTTCAGGTAAAACAGCTGCTCCTGAGGGTGGCAACATTTTGTTGTGTGCGTGCGTGAGAGCACTGCAAGGGAGTCCATAGCTTTTTGCGAGTGAGACTCAGGCCCCAGCGAAAGGCAGAACACGACTCCCCATGTGTTTCATCACGCTAGCACGGCAGCCCCACTTTTGCATGGAAGTCTAACAGCTAGTGTTCTAACTCGAAGAAACAACACTGTAGAGAAACCGTGCTTTAGCTACCATCGACCTCTAGATGGAGGAAGCATTCCACGGAGTACCGTGGCTGAGAGCCTGGGGAACGGGTTCCATACGTGAAACCAAGGGAGAAATAGGTCCGGGCAGAAGGCACCTCTGGACTCAGCTCTTGCTACCTGAAGCTAACACTACTGCTCCATGTGTGCTTGGAATGCTATGTGCTCGACACTGACTGGGAAGAAACAAGCCTGTCAAGAATCCCAGCTGCAGCTCATTCGCCTACCAGGCTACTAACACCAACAATCAATGCTGTAAATGTCCACAATAGCCAAACTGTGGAAAGAGCCAAGATGTCCATCAACAGATGAATGGATAAAGAAGATGTGGTATATATATACAAAGGAATATTAGGCAGCCATCAAAAGGAATAAGATCTTGCCATTTGCCACGACGTGGATGGAAGTGGAGGCTATTATGCTGAGCGAAATAAGTCAAACAGAGAAAGACATGTATCATATGACCTCACTGATACGAGGAATTCTTAATCTCAGGAAACAAACTGAGGGTTGATGGAGTGGGGGGTGGGGTGGGAGGGATGGGGTGACTGGGTGATGGACACTGGGGAGGGTATGTGTTCTGGTAAGTGCTGTGAATTGTGCAACACTGTTGAATCTCAGATCTGTACCTCTGAAACAAATAATGCAATATAGGTTAAGAGAGAAAAAAAGAAGAAGAAGAATGTAGCAGGAGGGGAAGAATGAAGGGGAGGAAATCGAAGGGGGAGAAGAACCATGAAAGACAATGGACTCTGCAAAGCAAACTGACGGTTCTAGAGGGGAGGGGGTTGGGAGGATGGGTTAGCCTGGTGATGGGTATTGAGGAGGGCACGTTCCGCATGGAGCACTGGGTGTTATGCACAAACAATGAATCACGGAACACTATATCTAAAACTAATGATGTAATGTATGGGGAGTAACATAACAATAAAAAAATTAAAAAGAAACTGCATGGGGTGGGGGGTCCCAATTTCATGATTAGGCCTGTGTGTTCACATAATTAAACCTTGTTTTTTCTCTCCTGTTAAAAAAAAAAAAAAAAGAATCAATGTTGTAGCGTTACTGCGCTTTAGCTAACATTGGCATTCCTGAAGCCGCAGGAGTTGTATAGTGCTCGTGTATGAGAGACCGGGAAAAGGGTCCCATACGTGAAATGGAGTGAGAAACAGGCCGGTGCAGAAGGCAGCTCTCAACTCACCTCTTGTTTATGAGGCTAGTACCCTTGCCCCGGGTGTGCCTGCAGGCCATAAGCCAACCACCTAACTCAAAGGAACAACTCTGTAGGGAATTCCTGCTTCGGCTAAAATAGCCATGCCTCAGGGTGGACGCATTGTGTGCTGTGCATGCGTGAGTGCACAGCAAGTGAGTCCAAAACCATTTTCCTTGTGAGACCCAGGCCACGGAAGAAGCCAGAACACGACTCCCGACTTGCTCCATGAAACTAGTACTGCGGCCCCACTTTTGAATGGAAGTCTAATAGCTAGCTTTGTAACTCGAAGAAACAACACTGTAGAGAAACCGTGCTTTAGCTACCGTCGACCTCTCTGTGGGCGAAGCAGTTTAGGGTGTACTGTGGCTGAGAGCCTGGGGACGGTTTCCATATCGTACTATCGGGGGAGAGACAGGCCGGTACAGAAGGCAGCTCTCAACCCACATCATGGTTATGGGGCTAGTACCGTTGCCCAGGGTGTGTGTGCAGGCTTAAACACAGCCACCTAACTCGAAGGAAAAACTCGGTTGAGAGCCTGTGCTTCAGGTAAAACAGCTGCTCCTGAGGGTGGCAGCATTTTGTTGTGTGTGTGCCTGAGAGCACTGCAAGGGAGTCCAAAGCTTTTTGCGAGTGAGACTCAGGCCCCAGTGAAAGGCAGAACACGACTCCCTATGTGTTTGACCAAGCTAGCACGGCAGCCCCACATTTGCATGGAAGTCTAATAGCTAGCGTTCTAACTCGAAGAAACTACACAGTAGAGAAACAGTGCTTTAGCTACCGTCGACCTCTAGACGGAGGAAGCATTACACGGAGTACCGTGGCTGAGAGCCTGGGAAACGGGTTCCATACGTGAAACCAAGGGAGAAAGAGGTCCGGGCAGAAGGCACCTCTGGACTCAGCTCTTGCTACCTGAAGCTAACACTACTGCTCCATGTGTGCTTGGAATGCTATGTGCTCGACACTGACTGGGAAGAAACAAGCCTGTAAAGAATCCCAGCTGCAGCTCATTCGCCTACCAGTCTACTAACACCAAGAATCAATGCTGTAGCGTTACTGCGCTTTAGCTAACATTGCCGTTCCTGAAGCCGCAGGAGTTGTATAGTGCTCGTGTCTGAGAGACCGGCGAAAGGGTCCCATACGTGAAATGGAGTGAGAAACAGGCCAGTGCGGAAGGCAGCTCTGAAATCACCTCTTGTTTATGAGGCTCGTACCCTTGCCCCGGGTGTGCCTGCAGGCCATAAGCCAACCACCTAACTCAAAGGAACAACTCTGTAGGGAATTCCTGCTTCGGCTAAAATAGCCATGCCTCAGGGTGGACGCATTGTGTGCTGTGCATGCGTGAGTGCACAGCAAGTGAGTCCAAAACCATTTTCCTTGTGAGACCCAGGCCCCGGAAGAAGCCAGAACACGACTCCCCACTTGCTCCATGAAACTAGTACTGTGGCCCCACTTTTGAATGGAAGTCTAATAGCTAGCTTTCTAACTCGAAGAAACAACACTGTAGAGAAACCGTGCTTTAGCTACCGTCGACCTCTCTGTGGGCGAAGCAGTTTAGGGTGTACTGTGGCTGAGAGCCTGGGGACGGTTTCCATATCGTAATATTGGGGGAGAGACAGGCCGGTACAGAAGGCAGCACTCAACCCACATCATGGTTATGGGGCTAGTACCGTTGCCCAGGGTGTGTGTGCAGGCTAAAACACAGCCACCTACCTCGAAGGAAAAACTCGGTTGAGAGCCTGTGCTTCAGGTAAAACAGCTGCTCCTGAGGGTGGCAGCATTTTGTTGTGTGCGTGCGTGAGAGCACTGCAAGGGAGTCCAAAGCTTTTTGCGAGTGAGACTCAGTCCCCAGCGAAAGGGAAAACACGACTCCCCATGTGTTTCATCACGCTAGCACGGCAGCTCCACTTTTGCATGGAAGTCTAATAGCTAGCGTTCTAACTCGAAGAAACAACACTGTAGAGAAACCGTGCTTTGGCTACCGTCGACCTCTCTGTGGGTGAAGCAGTTTATGGTGTACTGTCGCTGAGAGCCTGGGGACGGTTTCAATATCGTAATATCGGGGAGACAGGCCGGTACAGAAGGCAGCTCTCAACTCACATCATGGTTATGGGGCTAGTACCGTTGCCCTGGGTGTGTGTGCAGGCTTAAATACAGCCACCTAACTCGAAGGAAAAACACGGTAGAGGATCCCTGCTTCAGCTAAAACAGCCGCTCCTGAGGGTGGAAGCATTTGGTTGTGTGCGTGCGTGAGAGGACTGCAAGGGAGTCCAAAGTTTCTGCGAGTGAGACTCAGGCCCCAGCAAAAGGTAGAACACGACTCCCCGTGTGTTCATTTAGCTAGCACTGCGGCCCTACTTTTGCATGGAAGTCTAAGAGCTAGCGTTCTCCCTGGAAGAAACAACACGGTAGAGAAACCGTGCTTTAGCTACCATCCACCTCTCTGAGGGAGGAAGCACTTTCCAGGCTACCGTGGGGGAGAGCCTGAGGAACGGGTTCCTTACGTGAAACCGAGGGAGAAGGAGTCCGGGCCAGAAGGCTCCTCTCGACTCAGCTCTTGTTACCTGAACCTAACACTTTGGCTCCATGTGTGCATAGGAATGCTAAGGGTTCCACACTGATTTGGCAGAAAGAAGCCGGTCAAGAACCCCAGCTTCAGCTCATTCGCCTCTCCACAGGGTGGCAGCATTTTCAAGTCTGCTTGAGTGCAAACCTGAGGAAGGAGTCCCAGCAGAATTCGGAGGGAGAAATAAGCATGGGCAGAAGGCACCTATCGACTCAACTCTTGTTTCGGGAAACTAGATCGGCTCTCCCGTGTGTGCGTGGAGTCCTCAGTGCCATCCACGCAACGCAAAGGAACAAAACCGGAGAGAACCCGTGCCTCAGCAAAGATCGCCCTTCCTGAGCGTGCACTTCATCTATTGTGTGTTTTTGTGAAAGCATGAGAAATGGAACCTAAACGTAACTCGGAGTGAGAAGCAGGCCTGGAAGGAAGGCTGCTGTCGACTCACCTCTTGTTTGAGGAGATTAGCACTGCTGTAGCCTGTGTGCCTGGATGCCTAGTTACCAGGCTTCTAACACCAAGAATCAATCCTATAGAGTGACTGCGCTTGAGTTAACATTGCCGTTCCTGAAGCAGGAGGAATTTGACACTGCTCGTGTACGAGAGACCGGGCAAAGGGTCCCAGACGTGAAATGGAGTGAGAAACAGGCCGGTGCGGAAGGCAGCTCTCAAGTCACCTCTGGTTTATGAGGCTAGTACCCTTGCCCCGGGGGTGCCTGCAGGCCTAAAGCCAACCACCTAACTCAAAGGAACAACTCTGTAGGGAATTCCTGCTTCGGCTAAAAGAGCCATGCCTCAGGGTGGACGCATTTTGCTGTGTGCATGCGTGAGCGCACTGCAAGTGAGTCCAAAACCATTTTCCTTGTGAGACCCAGGCCCCGGAAGAAGCCAGAACACGAATCCCCACTTGCCCCATGAAGCTAGTACTGCGGCCCCACTTTTGCATGGAAGTCTAATAGCTAGCTTTCTAACTCGGAGAAAAAACACTGTAGAGAAACCGTGCTTTAGCTACCGTCGACCTCTCTGTGGGCGAAGCAGTTTAGGGTGTACTGTGGCTGAGAGCCTGGGGACGGTTTCAATATCGTACTATCGGGGGAGAGACAGGCCGGTACAGAAGGCAGCTCTCCACCCACATCATGGTTATGGGGCTAGTACCGTTGCCCAGGGTGTGTGTGCAGGCTTAAATGAAGCCACCTAACTCGAAGGAAAAACTCGGTTGAGAGCCTGTGCTTCAGGTAAAACAGCTGCTCCTGAGGGTGGCAGCATTTTGTTGTGTGCGTGCGTGAGAGCACTGCAAGGGAGTCCAAAGCTTTTTGCGAGGGAGACTCAGGCCCCAGTGAAAGGCAGAACACGACTCCCCATGTGTTTGACCAAGCTAGCACCGCAGCCCCACATTTGCATGGAAGTCTAATAGCTAACGTTCTAACTCGAAGAAACTACACAGTAGAGAAACCGTGCTTTAGCTACCATCGACCTCTCTGTGGGTGAAGCAGTTTAGCGTGTACTGTGGCTGAGAGCCTGGGGACGGTTTCAATATCGTAATATCGGGGGAGAGACAGGCAGGTACAGAAGGCAGCTCTCAACCCACATCATCTTTATGGGGCTAGTACCGTTGCCCAGGGTGTGTGTGCAGGCCTAAATGAAGCCACCTAACTCGAAGGAAAAACTTGGTTGAGAGCCTGTGCTTCAGGTAAAACAGCTGCTCCTGAGGGTGGCAACATTTTGTTGTGTGCGTGCGTGAGAGCACTGCAAGGGAGTCCATAGCTTTTTGCGAGTGAGACTCAGGCCCCAGCGAAAGGCAGAACACGACTCCCCATGTGTTTCATCACGCTAGCACGGCAGCCCCACTTTTGCATGGAAGTCTAACAGCTAGTGTTCTAACTCGAAGAAACAACACTGTAGAGAAACCGTGCTTTAGCTACCATCGACCTCTAGATGGAGGAAGCATTCCACGGAGTACCGTGGCTGAGAGCCTGGGGAACGGGTTCCATACGTGAAACCAAGGGAGAAATAGGTCCGGGCAGAAGGCACCTCTGGACTCAGGTCTTGCTACCTGAAGCTAACACTACTGCTCCATGTGTGCTTGGAATGCTATGTGCTCGACACTGACTGGGAAGAAACAAGCCTGTAAAGAATCCCAGCTTGGAACTGGAGGGTATTATGCTGAGCGAAATAAGTCAAACAGAGAAAGACATGTATCATATGACCTCACTGATATGAGGAATTCTTAATCTCAGGAAACAAACTGAGGGTTGCTGGAGTGGGGGGTGGGGTGGGAGGGATGGGGTGACTGGGTGATGGACACTGGGGAGGGTATGTGTTCTGGTAAGCGCTGTGAATTGTGCAGGACTGTTGAATCTCAGATCTGTACCTCTGAAACAAATAATGCAATATATGTTAAGAAAGAAAAAAAGAAGAAGAATGTAGCAGGAGGGGAAGAATGAAGGGGGGGAAATCGGAGGGGGAGAAGAACCATGAGAGACGATGGACTCTGAAAAACAAACTGAGGGTTCTAGAGGGGAGGGGGTTGGGAGGATGGGTCAGCCTGGTGATGGGTATTGAGGAGGGCACGTTCTGCATGGAGCACTGGGTGTTATGCACAAACAATGAATCATGGAACACTATATCTAAAACTAATGATGTAATGTACGGGGATTAACATAACAATAAAAAAATTAAAAAAAAAAAAAAAAAAAAGAATCCCAGCTGCAGCTCATTCGCCTACCAGGCTACTAACACCAACAATCAATGCTGTAAATGTCCACAATAGCCAAACTGTGGAAAGAGCCAAGATGTCCATCAACAGATGAATGGATAAAGAAGATGTGGTATATATATACAAAGGAATATTAGGCAGCCATCAAAAGGAATAAGATCTTGCCATTTGCCACGACGTGGATGGAAGTGGAGGCTATTATGCTGAGCGAAATAAGTCAAACAGAGAAAGACATGTATCATATGACCTCACTGATACGAGGAATTCTTAATCTCAGGAAACAAACTGAGGGTTGCTGGAGTGGGGGGTGGGGTGGGAGGGATGGGGTGACTGGGTGATGGACACTGGGGAGGGTATGTGTTCTGGTAAGTGCTGTGAATTGTGCAACACTGTTGAATCTCAGATCTGTACCTCTGAAACAAATAATGCAATATAGGTTAAGAGAGAAAAAAAGAAGAAGAAGAATGTAGCAGGAGGGGAAGAATGAAGGGGAGGAAATCGAAGGGGGAGAAGAACCATGAAAGACAATGGACTCTGCAAAGCAAACTGACGGTTCTAGAGGGGAGGGGGTTGGGAGGATGGGTTAGCCTGGTGATGGGTATTGAGGAGGGCACGTTCCGCATGGAGCACTGGGTGTTATGCACAAACAATGAATCACGGAACACTATATCTAAAACTAATGATGTAATGTATGGGGAGTAACATAACAATAAAAAAATTAAAAAAAAACTGCATGGGGTGGGGGGTCCCAATTTCATGATTAGGCCTGTGTGTTCACATAATTAAACCTTGTTTTTTCTCTCCTGTTAAAAAAAAAAAAAAATGAATCAATGTTGTAGCGTTACTGCGCTTTAGCTAACATTGGCATTCCTGAAGCCGCAGGAGTTGTATAGTGCTCGTGTATGAGAGACCGGGAAAAGGGTCCCATACGTGAAATGGAGTGAGAAACAGGCCGGTGCAGAAGGCAGCTCTCAACTCACCTCTTGTTTATGAGGCTAGTACCCTTGCCCCGGGTGTGCCTGCAGGCCATAAGCCAACCACCTAACTCAAAGGAACAACTCTGTAGGGAATTCCTGCTTCGGCTAAAATAGCCATGCCTCAGGGTGGACGCATTGTGTGCTGTGCATGCGTGAGTGCACAGCAAGTGAGTCCAAAACCATTTTCCTTGTGAGACCCAGGCCACAGAAGAAGCCAGAACACGACTCCCGACTTGCTCCATGAAACTAGTACTGCGGCCCCACTTTTGAATGGAAGTCTAATAGCTAGCTTTGTAACTCGAAGAAACAACACTGTAGAGAAACCGTGCTTTAGCTACCGTCGACCTCTCTGTGGGCGAAGCAGTTTAGGGTGTACTGTGGCTGAGAGCCTGGGGACGGTTTCCATATCGTAATATCGGGGGAGAGACAGGCCGGTACAGAAGGCAGCTCTCAACCCACATCATGGTTATGGGGCTAGTACCGTTGCCCAGGGTGTGTGTGCAGGCTTAAACACAGCCACCTAACTCGAAGGAAAAACTCGGTTGAGAGCCTGTGCTTCAGGTAAAACAGCTGCTCCTGAGGGTGGCAGCATTTTGTTGTGTGTGTGCCTGAGAGCACTGCAAGGGAGTCCAAAGCTTTTTGCGAGTGAGACTCAGGCCCCAGTGAAAGGCAGAACACGACTCCCTATGTGTTTGACCAAGCTAGCACGGCAGCCCCACATTTGCATGGAAGTCTAATAGCTAGCGTTCTAACTCGAAGAAACTACACAGTAGAGAAACAGTGCTTTAGCTACCGTCGACCTCTAGACGGAGGAAGCATTACACGGAGTACCGTGGCTGAGAGCCTGGGAAACGGGTTCCATACGTGAAACCAAGGGAGAAAGAGGTCCGGGCAGAAGGCACCTCTGGACTCAGCTCTTGCTACCTGAAGCTAACACTACTGCTCCATGTGTGCTTGGAATGCTATGTGCTCGACACTGACTGGGAAGAAACAAGCCTGTAAAGAATCCCAGCTGCAGCTCATTCGCCTACCAGTCTACTAACACCAAGAATCAATGCTGTAGCGTTACTGCGCTTTAGCTAACATTGCCGTTCCTGAAGCCGCAGGAGTTGTATAGTGCTCGTGTCTGAGAGACCGGCGAAAGGGTCCCATACGTGAAATGGAGTGAGAAACAGGCCAGTGCGGAAGGCAGCTCTGAAATCACCTCTTGTTTATGAGGCTCGTACCCTTGCCCCGGGTGTGCCTGCAGGCCATAAGCCAACCACCTAACTCAAAGGAACAACTCTGTAGGGAATTCCTGCTTCGGCTAAAATAGCCATGCCTCAGGGTGGACGCATTGTGTGCTGTGCATGCGTGAGTGCACAGCAAGTGAGTCCAAAACCATTTTCCTTGTGAGACCCAGGCCCCGGAAGAAGCCAGAACACGACTCCCCACTTGCTCCATGAAACTAGTACTGTGGCCCCACTTTTGAATGGAAGTCTAATAGCTAGCTTTCTAACTCGAAGAAACAACACTGTAGAGAAACCGTGCTTTAGCTACCGTCGACCTCTCTGTGGGCGAAGCAGTTTAGGGTGTACTGTGGCTGAGAGCCTGGGGACGGTTTCCATATCGTAATATTGGGGGAGAGACAGGCCGGTACAGAAGGCAGCACTCAACCCACATCATGGTTATGGGGCTAGTACCGTTGCCCAGGGTGTGTGTGCAGGCTAAAACACAGCCACCTACCTCGAAGGAAAAACTCGGTTGAGAGCCTGTGCTTCAGGTAAAACAGCTGCTCCTGAGGGTGGCAGCATTTTGTTGTGTGCGTGCGTGAGAGCACTGCAAGGGAGTCCAAAGCTTTTTGCGAGTGAGACTCAGTCCCCAGCGAAAGGGAAAACACGACTCCCCATGTGTTTCATCACGCTAGCACGGCAGCTCCACTTTTGCATGGAAGTCTAATAGCTAGCGTTCTAACTCGAAGAAACAACACTGTAGAGAAACCGTGCTTTGGCTACCGTCGACCTCTCTGTGGGTGAAGCAGTTTATGGTGTACTGTCGCTGAGAGCCTGGGGACGGTTTCAATATCGTAATATCGGGGAGACAGGCCGGTACAGAAGGCAGCTCTCAACTCACATCATGGTTATGGGGCTAGTACCGTTGCCCTGGGTGTGTGTGCAGGCTTAAATACAGCCACCTAACTCGAAGGAAAAACACGGTAGAGGATCCCTGCTTCAGCTAAAACAGCCGCTCCTGAGGGTGGAAGCATTTGGTTGTGTGCGTGCGTGAGAGGACTGCAAGGGAGTCCAAAGTTTCTGCGAGTGAGACTCAGGCCCCAGCAAAAGGTAGAACACGACTCCCCGTGTGTTCATTTAGCTAGCACTGCGGCCCTACTTTTGCATGGAAGTCTAAGAGCTAGCGTTCTCCCTGGAAGAAACAACACGGTAGAGAAACCGTGCTTTAGCTACCATCCACCTCTCTGAGGGAGGAAGCACTTTCCAGGCTACCGTGGGGGAGAGCCTGAGGAACGGGTTCCTTACGTGAAACCGAGGGAGAAGGAGTCCGGGCCAGAAGGCTCCTCTCGACTCAGCTCTTGTTACCTGAACCTAACACTTTGGCTCCATGTGTGCATAGGAATGCTAAGGGTTCCACACTGATTTGGCAGAAAGAAGCCGGTCAAGAACCCCAGCTTCAGCTCATTCGCCTCTCCACAGGGTGGCAGCATTTTCAAGTCTGCTTGAGTGCAAACCTGAGGAAGGAGTCCCAGCAGAATTCGGAGGGAGAAATAAGCATGGGCAGAAGGCACCTATCGACTCAACTCTTGTTTCGGGAAACTAGATCGGCTCTCCCGTGTGTGCGTGGAGTCCTCAGTGCCATCCACGCAACGCAAAGGAACAAAACCGGAGAGAACCCGTGCCTCAGCAAAGATCGCCCTTCCTGAGCGTGCACTTCATCTATTGTGTGTTTTTGTGAAAGCATGAGAAATGGAACCTAAACGTAACTCGGAGTGAGAAGCAGGCCTGGAAGGAAGGCTGCTGTCGACTCACCTCTTGTTTGAGGAGATTAGCACTGCTGTAGCCTGTGTGCCTGGATGCCTAGTTACCAGGCTTCTAACACCAAGAATCAATCCTATAGAGTGACTGCGCTTGAGTTAACATTGCCGTTCCTGAAGCAGGAGGAATTTGACACTGCTCGTGTACGAGAGACCGGGCAAAGGGTCCCAGACGTGAAATGGAGTGAGAAACAGGCCGGTGCGGAAGGCAGCTCTCAAGTCACCTCTGGTTTATGAGGCTAGTACCCTTGCCCCGGGGGTGCCTGCAGGCCTAAAGCCAACCACCTAACTCAAAGGAACAACTCTGTAGGGAATTCCTGCTTCGGCTAAAAGAGCCATGCCTCAGGGTGGACGCATTTTGCTGTGTGCATGCGTGAGCGCACTGCAAGTGAGTCCAAAACCATTTTCCTTGTGAGACCCAGGCCCCGGAAGAAGCCAGAACACGAATCCCCACTTGCCCCATGAAGCTAGTACTGCGGCCCCACTTTTGCATGGAAGTCTAATAGCTAGCTTTCTAACTCGGAGAAAAAACACTGTAGAGAAACCGTGCTTTAGCTACCGTCGACCTCTCTGTGGGCGAAGCAGTTTAGGGTGTACTGTGGCTGAGAGCCTGGGGACGGTTTCAATATCGTACTATCGGGGGAGAGACAGGCCGGTACAGAAGGCAGCTCTCCACCCACATCATGGTTATGGGGCTAGTACCGTTGCCCAGGGTGTGTGTGCAGGCTTAAATGAAGCCACCTAACTCGAAGGAAAAACTCGGTTGAGAGCCTGTGCTTCAGGTAAAACAGCTGCTCCTGAGGGTGGCAGCATTTTGTTGTGTGCGTGCGTGAGAGCACTGCAAGGGAGTCCAAAGCTTTTTGCGAGGGAGACTCAGGCCCCAGTGAAAGGCAGAACACGACTCCCCATGTGTTTGACCAAGCTAGCACCGCAGCCCCACATTTGCATGGAAGTCTAATAGCTAACGTTCTAACTCGAAGAAACTACACAGTAGAGAAACCGTGCTTTAGCTACCATCGACCTCTCTGTGGGTGAAGCAGTTTAGGGTGTACTGTGGCTGAGAGCCTGGGGACGGTTTCAATATCGTAATATCGGGGGAGAGACAGGCAGGTACAGAAGGCAGCTCTCAACCCACATCATCTTTATGGGGCTAGTACCGTTGCCCAGGGTGTGTGTGCAGGCCTAAATGAAGCCACCTAACTCGAAGGAAAAACTTGGTTGAGAGCCTGTGCTTCAGGTAAAACAGCTGCTCCTGAGGGTGGCAACATTTTGTTGTGTGCGTGCGTGAGAGCACTGCAAGGGAGTCCATAGCTTTTTGCGAGTGAGACTCAGGCCCCAGCGAAAGGCAGAACACGACTCCCCATGTGTTTCATCACGCTAGCACGGCAGCCCCACTTTTGCATGGAAGTCTAACAGCTAGTGTTCTAACTCGAAGAAACAACACTGTAGAGAAACCGTGCTTTAGCTACCATCGACCTCTAGATGGAGGAAGCATTCCACGGAGTACCGTGGCTGAGAGCCTGGGGAACGGGTTCCATACGTGAAACCAAGGGAGAAATAGGTCCGGGCAGAAGGCACCTCTGGACTCAGCTCTTGCTACCTGAAGCTAACACTACTGCTCCATGTGTGCTTGGAATGCTATGTGCTCGACACTGACTGGGAAGAAACAAGCCTGTCAAGAATCCGAGCTGCAGCTCATTCGCCTACCAGGCTACTAACACCAACAATCAATGCTGTAAATGTCCACAATAGCCAAACTGTGGAAAGAGCCAAGATGTCCATCAACAGATGAATGGATAAAGAAGATGTGGTATATATATACAAAGGAATATTAGGCAGCCATCAAAAGGAATAAGATCTTGCCATTTGCCACGACGTGGATGGAAGTGGAGGCTATTATGCTGAGCGAAATAAGTCAAACAGAGAAAGACATGTATCATATGACCTCACTGATACGAGGAATTCTTAATCTCAGGAAACAAACTGAGGGTTGATGGAGTGGGGGGTGGGGTGGGAGGGATGGGGTGACTGGGTGATGGACACTGGGGAGGGTATGTGTTCTGGTAAGTGCTGTGAATTGTGCAACACTGTTGAATCTCAGATCTGTACCTCTGAAACAAATAATGCAATATAGGTTAAGAGAGAAAAAAAGAAGAAGAAGAATGTAGCAGGAGGGGAAGAATGAAGGGGAGGAAATCGAAGGGGGAGAAGAACCATGAAAGACAATGGACTCTGCAAAGCAAACTGACGGTTCTAGAGGGGAGGGGGTTGGGAGGATGGGTTAGCCTGGTGATGGGTATTGAGGAGGGCACGTTCCGCATGGAGCACTGGGTGTTATGCACAAACAATGAATCACGGAACACTATATCTAAAACTAATGATGTAATGTATGGGGAGTAACATAACAATAAAAAAATTAAAAAAAAACTGCATGGGGTGGGGGGTCCCAATTTCATGATTAGGCCTGTGTGTTCACATAATTAAACCTTGTTTTTTCTCTCCTGTTAAAAAAAAAAAAAAATGAATCAATGTTGTAGCGTTACTGCGCTTTAGCTAACATTGGCATTCCTGAAGCCGCAGGAGTTGTATAGTGCTCGTGTATGAGAGACCGGGAAAAGGGTCCCATACGTGAAATGGAGTGAGAAACAGGCCGGTGCAGAAGGCAGCTCTCAACTCACCTCTTGTTTATGAGGCTAGTACCCTTGCCCCGGGTGTGCCTGCAGGCCATAAGCCAACCACCTAACTCAAAGGAACAACTCTGTAGGGAATTCCTGCTTCGGCTAAAATAGCCATGCCTCAGGGTGGACGCATTGTGTGCTGTGCATGCGTGAGTGCACAGCAAGTGAGTCCAAAACCATTTTCCTTGTGAGACCCAGGCCACGGAAGAAGCCAGAACACGACTCCCGACTTGCTCCATGAAACTAGTACTGCGGCCCCACTTTTGAATGGAAGTCTAATAGCTAGCTTTGTAACTCGAAGAAACAACACTGTAGAGAAACCGTGCTTTAGCTACCGTCGACCTCTCTGTGGGCGAAGCAGTTTAGGGTGTACTGTGGCTGAGAGCCTGGGGACGGTTTCCATATCGTAATATCGGGGGAGAGACAGGCCGGTACAGAAGGCAGCTCTCAACCCACATCATGGTTATGGGGCTAGTACCGTTGCCCAGGGTGTGTGTGCAGGCTTAAACACAGCCACCTAACTCGAAGGAAAAACTCGGTTGAGAGCCTGTGCTTCAGGTAAAACAGCTGCTCCTGAGGGTGGCAGCATTTTGTTGTGTGTGTGCCTGAGAGCACTGCAAGGGAGTCCAAAGCTTTTTGCGAGTGAGACTCAGGCCCCAGTGAAAGGCAGAACACGACTCCCTATGTGTTTGACCAAGCTAGCACGGCAGCCCCACATTTGCATGGAAGTCTAATAGCTAGCGTTCTAACTCGAAGAAACTACACAGTAGAGAAACAGTGCTTTAGCTACCGTCGACCTCTAGACGGAGGAAGCATTACACGGAGTACCGTGGCTGAGAGCCTGGGAAACGGGTTCCATACGTGAAACCAAGGGAGAAAGAGGTCCGGGCAGAAGGCACCTCTGGACTCAGCTCTTGCTACCTGAAGCTAACACTACTGCTCCATGTGTGCTTGGAATGCTATGTGCTCGACACTGACTGGGAAGAAACAAGCCTGTAAAGAATCCCAGCTGCAGCTCATTCGCCTACCAGGCTACTAACACCAAGAATCAATGCTGTAGCGTTACTGCGCTTTAGCTAACATTGCCGTTCCTGAAGCCGCAGGAGTTGTATAGTGCTCGTGTCTGAGAGACCGCCGAAAGGGTCCCATACGTGAAATGGAGTGAGAAACAGGCCAGTGCGGAAGGCAGCTCTGAAATCACCTCTTGTTTATGAGGCTCGTACCCTTGCCCCGGGTGTGCCTGCAGGCCATAAGCCAACCACCTAACTCAAAGGAACAACTCTGTAGGGAATTCCTGCTTCGGCTAAAATAGCCATGCCTCAGGGTGGACGCATTGTGTGCTGTGCATGCGTGAGTGCACAGCAAGTGAGTCCAAAACCATTTTCCTTGTGAGACCCAGGCCCCGGAAGAAGCCAGAACACGACTCCCCACTTGCTCCATGAAACTAGTACTGTGGCCCCACTTTTGAATGGAAGTCTAATAGCTAGCTTTCTAACTCGAAGAAACAACACTGTAGAGAAACCGTGCTTTAGCTACCGTCGACCTCTCTGTGGGCGAAGCAGTTTAGGGTGTACTGTGGCTGAGAGCCTGGGGACGGTTTCCATATCGTAATATTGGGGGAGAGACAGGCCGGTACAGAAGGCAGCACTCAACCCACATCATGGTTATGGGGCTAGTACCGTTGCCCAGGGTGTGTGTGCAGGCTAAAACACAGCCACCTACCTCGAAGGAAAAACTCGGTTGAGAGCCTGTGCTTCAGGTAAAACAGCTGCTCCTGAGGGTGGCAGCATTTTGTTGTGTGCGTGCGTGAGAGCACTGCAAGGGAGTCCAAAGCTTTTTGCGAGTGAGACTCAGTCCCCAGCGAAAGGGAAAACACGACTCCCCATGTGTTTCATCACGCTAGCACGGCAGCTCCACTTTTGCATGGAAGTCTAATAGCTAGCGTTCTAACTCGAAGAAACAACACTGTAGAGAAACCGTGCTTTGGCTACCGTCGACCTCTCTGTGGGTGAAGCAGTTTATGGTGTACTGTCGCTGAGAGCCTGGGGACGGTTTCAATATCGTAATATCGGGGAGACAGGCCGGTACAGAAGGCAGCTCTCAACTCACATCATGGTTATGGGGCTAGTACCGTTGCCCTGGGTGTGTGTGCAGGCTTAAATACAGCCACCTAACTCGAAGGAAAAACACGGTAGAGGATCCCTGCTTCAGCTAAAACAGCCGCTCCTGAGGGTGGAAGCATTTGGTTGTGTGCGTGCGTGAGAGGACTGCAAGGGAGTCCAAAGTTTCTGCGAGTGAGACTCAGGCCCCAGCAAAAGGTAGAACACGACTCCCCGTGTGTTCATTTAGCTAGCACTGCGGCCCTACTTTTGCATGGAAGTCTAAGAGCTAGCGTTCTCCCTGGAAGAAACAACACGGTAGAGAAACCGTGCTTTAGCTACCATCCACCTCTCTGAGGGAGGAAGCACTTTCCAGGCTACCGTGGGGGAGAGCCTGAGGAACGGGTTCCTTACGTGAAACCGAGGGAGAAGGAGTCCGGGCCAGAAGGCTCCTCTCGACTCAGCTCTTGTTACCTGAACCTAACACTTTGGCTCCATGTGTGCATAGGAATGCTAAGGGTTCCACACTGATTTGGCAGAAAGAAGCCGGTCAAGAACCCCAGCTTCAGCTCATTCGCCTCTCCACAGGGTGGCAGCATTTTCAAGTCTGCTTGAGTGCAAACCTGAGGAAGGAGTCCCAGCAGAATTCGGAGGGAGAAATAAGCATGGGCAGAAGGCACCTATCGACTCAACTCTTGTTTCGGGAAACTAGATCGGCTCTCCCGTGTGTGCGTGGAGTCCTCAGTGCCATCCACGCAACGCAAAGGAACAAAACCGGAGAGAACCCGTGCCTCAGCAAAGATCGCCCTTCCTGAGCGTGCACTTCATCTATTGTGTGTTTTTGTGAAAGCATGAGAAATGGAACCTAAACGTAACTCGGAGTGAGAAGCAGGCCTGGAAGGAAGGCTGCTGTCGACTCACCTCTTGTTTGAGGAGATTAGCACTGCTGTAGCCTGTGTGCCTGGATGCCTAGTTACCAGGCTTCTAACACCAAGAATCAATCCTATAGAGTGACTGCGCTTGAGTTAACATTGCCGTTCCTGAAGCAGGAGGAATTTGACACTGCTCGTGTACGAGAGACCGGGCAAAGGGTCCCAGACGTGAAATGGAGTGAGAAACAGGCCGGTGCGGAAGGCAGCTCTCAAGTCACCTCTGGTTTATGAGGCTAGTACCCTTGCCCCGGGGGTGCCTGCAGGCCTAAAGCCAACCACCTAACTCAAAGGAACAACTCTGTAGGGAATTCCTGCTTCGGCTAAAAGAGCCATGCCTCAGGGTGGACGCATTTTGCTGTGTGCATGCGTGAGCGCACTGCAAGTGAGTCCAAAACCATTTTCCTTGTGAGACCCAGGCCCCGGAAGAAGCCAGAACACGAATCCCCACTTGCCCCATGAAGCTAGTACTGCGGCCCCACTTTTGCATGGAAGTCTAATAGCTAGCTTTCTAACTCGGAGAAAAAACACTGTAGAGAAACCGTGCTTTAGCTACCGTCGACCTCTCTGTGGGCGAAGCAGTTTAGGGTGTACTGTGGCTGAGAGCCTGGGGACGGTTTCAATATCGTACTATCGGGGGA
The DNA here is from genome assembly GCF_964656455.1 of Halichoerus grypus. NCBI lineage: Eukaryota > Metazoa > Chordata > Mammalia > Carnivora > Phocidae > Halichoerus > Halichoerus grypus. The sequence goes on along the minus strand of NW_027555102.1, from coordinate 15,237 downwards.
GAGACAGGCCGGTACAGAAGGCAGCTCTCCACCCACATCATGGTTATGGGGCTAGTACCGTTGCCCAGGGTGTGTGTGCAGGCTTAAATGAAGCCACCTAACTCGAAGGAAAAACTCGGTTGAGAGCCTGTGCTTCAGGTAAAACAGCTGCTCCTGAGGGTGGCAGCATTTTGTTGTGTGCGTGCGTGAGAGCACTGCAAGGGAGTCCAAAGCTTTTTGCGAGGGAGACTCAGGCCCCAGTGAAAGGCAGAACACGACTCCCCATGTGTTTGACCAAGCTAGCACCGCAGCCCCACATTTGCATGGAAGTCTAATAGCTAACGTTCTAACTCGAAGAAACTACACAGTAGAGAAACCGTGCTTTAGCTACCATCGACCTCTCTGTGGGTGAAGCAGTTTAGGGTGTACTGTGGCTGAGAGCCTGGGGACGGTTTCAATATCGTAATATCGGGGGAGAGACAGGCAGGTACAGAAGGCAGCTCTCAACCCACATCATCTTTATGGGGCTAGTACCGTTGCCCAGGGTGTGTGTGCAGGCCTAAATGAAGCCACCTAACTCGAAGGAAAAACTTGGTTGAGAGCCTGTGCTTCAGGTAAAACAGCTGCTCCTGAGGGTGGCAACATTTTGTTGTGTGCGTGCGTGAGAGCACTGCAAGGGAGTCCATAGCTTTTTGCGAGTGAGACTCAGGCCCCAGCGAAAGGCAGAACACGACTCCCCATGTGTTTCATCACGCTAGCACGGCAGCCCCACTTTTGCATGGAAGTCTAACAGCTAGTGTTCTAACTCGAAGAAACAACACTGTAGAGAAACCGTGCTTTAGCTACCATCGACCTCTAGATGGAGGAAGCATTCCACGGAGTACCGTGGCTGAGAGCCTGGGGAACGGGTTCCATACGTGAAACCAAGGGAGAAATAGGTCCGGGCAGAAGGCACCTCTGGACTCAGCTCTTGCTACCTGAAGCTAACACTACTGCTCCATGTGTGCTTGGAATGCTATGTGCTCGACACTGACTGGGAAGAAACAAGCCTGTCAAGAATCCGAGCTGCAGCTCATTCGCCTACCAGGCTACTAACACCAACAATCAATGCTGTAAATGTCCACAATAGCCAAACTGTGGAAAGAGCCAAGATGTCCATCAACAGATGAATGGATAAAGAAGATGTGGTATATATATACAAAGGAATATTAGGCAGCCATCAAAAGGAATAAGATCTTGCCATTTGCCACGACGTGGATGGAAGTGGAGGCTATTATGCTGAGCGAAATAAGTCAAACAGAGAAAGACATGTATCATATGACCTCACTGATACGAGGAATTCTTAATCTCAGGAAACAAACTGAGGGTTGATGGAGTGGGGGGTGGGGTGGGAGGGATGGGGTGACTGGGTGATGGACACTGGGGAGGGTATGTGTTCTGGTAAGTGCTGTGAATTGTGCAACACTGTTGAATCTCAGATCTGTACCTCTGAAACAAATAATGCAATATAGGTTAAGAGAGAAAAAAAGAAGAAGAAGAATGTAGCAGGAGGGGAAGAATGAAGGGGAGGAAATCGAAGGGGGAGAAGAACCATGAAAGACAATGGACTCTGCAAAGCAAACTGACGGTTCTAGAGGGGAGGGGGTTGGGAGGATGGGTTAGCCTGGTGATGGGTATTGAGGAGGGCACGTTCCGCATGGAGCACTGGGTGTTATGCACAAACAATGAATCACGGAACACTATATCTAAAACTAATGATGTAATGTATGGGGAGTAACATAACAATAAAAAAATTAAAAAAAAACTGCATGGGGTGGGGGGTCCCAATTTCATGATTAGGCCTGTGTGTTCACATAATTAAACCTTGTTTTTTCTCTCCTGTTAAAAAAAAAAAAAAATGAATCAATGTTGTAGCGTTACTGCGCTTTAGCTAACATTGGCATTCCTGAAGCCGCAGGAGTTGTATAGTGCTCGTGTATGAGAGACCGGGAAAAGGGTCCCATACGTGAAATGGAGTGAGAAACAGGCCGGTGCAGAAGGCAGCTCTCAACTCACCTCTTGTTTATGAGGCTAGTACCCTTGCCCCGGGTGTGCCTGCAGGCCATAAGCCAACCACCTAACTCAAAGGAACAACTCTGTAGGGAATTCCTGCTTCGGCTAAAATAGCCATGCCTCAGGGTGGACGCATTGTGTGCTGTGCATGCGTGAGTGCACAGCAAGTGAGTCCAAAACCATTTTCCTTGTGAGACCCAGGCCACAGAAGAAGCCAGAACACGACTCCCGACTTGCTCCATGAAACTAGTACTGCGGCCCCACTTTTGAATGGAAGTCTAATAGCTAGCTTTGTAACTCGAAGAAACAACACTGTAGAGAAACCGTGCTTTAGCTACCGTCGACCTCTCTGTGGGCGAAGCAGTTTAGGGTGTACTGTGGCTGAGAGCCTGGGGACGGTTTCCATATCGTAATATCGGGGGAGAGACAGGCCGGTACAGAAGGCAGCTCTCAACCCACATCATGGTTATGGGGCTAGTACCGTTGCCCAGGGTGTGTGTGCAGGCTTAAACACAGCCACCTAACTCGAAGGAAAAACTCGGTTGAGAGCCTGTGCTTCAGGTAAAACAGCTGCTCCTGAGGGTGGCAGCATTTTGTTGTGTGTGTGCCTGAGAGCACTGCAAGGGAGTCCAAAGCTTTTTGCGAGTGAGACTCAGGCCCCAGTGAAAGGCAGAACACGACTCCCTATGTGTTTGACCAAGCTAGCACGGCAGCCCCACATTTGCATGGAAGTCTAATAGCTAGCGTTCTAACTCGAAGAAACTACACAGTAGAGAAACAGTGCTTTAGCTACCGTCGACCTCTAGACGGAGGAAGCATTACACGGAGTACCGTGGCTGAGAGCCTGGGAAACGGGTTCCATACGTGAAACCAAGGGAGAAAGAGGTCCGGGCAGAAGGCACCTCTGGACTCAGCTCTTGCTACCTGAAGCTAACACTACTGCTCCATGTGTGCTTGGAATGCTATGTGCTCGACACTGACTGGGAAGAAACAAGCCTGTAAAGAATCCCAGCTGCAGCTCATTCGCCTACCAGGCTACTAACACCAAGAATCAATGCTGTAGCGTTACTGCGCTTTAGCTAACATTGCCGTTCCTGAAGCCGCAGGAGTTGTATAGTGCTCGTGTCTGAGAGACCGCCGAAAGGGTCCCATACGTGAAATGGAGTGAGAAACAGGCCAGTGCGGAAGGCAGCTCTGAAATCACCTCTTGTTTATGAGGCTCGTACCCTTGCCCCGGGTGTGCCTGCAGGCCATAAGCCAACCACCTAACTCAAAGGAACAACTCTGTAGGGAATTCCTGCTTCGGCTAAAATAGCCATGCCTCAGGGTGGACGCATTGTGTGCTGTGCATGCGTGAGTGCACAGCAAGTGAGTCCAAAACCATTTTCCTTGTGAGACCCAGGCCCCGGAAGAAGCCAGAACACGACTCCCCACTTGCTCCATGAAACTAGTACTGTGGCCCCACTTTTGAATGGAAGTCTAATAGCTAGCTTTCTAACTCGAAGAAACAACACTGTAGAGAAACCGTGCTTTAGCTACCGTCGACCTCTCTGTGGGCGAAGCAGTTTAGGGTGTACTGTGGCTGAGAGCCTGGGGACGGTTTCCATATCGTAATATTGGGGGAGAGACAGGCCGGTACAGAAGGCAGCACTCAACCCACATCATGGTTATGGGGCTAGTACCGTTGCCCAGGGTGTGTGTGCAGGCTAAAACACAGCCACCTACCTCGAAGGAAAAACTCGGTTGAGAGCCTGTGCTTCAGGTAAAACAGCTGCTCCTGAGGGTGGCAGCATTTTGTTGTGTGCGTGCGTGAGAGCACTGCAAGGGAGTCCAAAGCTTTTTGCGAGTGAGACTCAGTCCCCAGCGAAAGGGAAAACACGACTCCCCATGTGTTTCATCACGCTAGCACGGCAGCTCCACTTTTGCATGGAAGTCTAATAGCTAGCGTTCTAACTCGAAGAAACAACACTGTAGAGAAACCGTGCTTTGGCTACCGTCGACCTCTCTGTGGGTGAAGCAGTTTATGGTGTACTGTCGCTGAGAGCCTGGGGACGGTTTCAATATCGTAATATCGGGGAGACAGGCCGGTACAGAAGGCAGCTCTCAACTCACATCATGGTTATGGGGCTAGTACCGTTGCCCTGGGTGTGTGTGCAGGCTTAAATACAGCCACCTAACTCGAAGGAAAAACACGGTAGAGGATCCCTGCTTCAGCTAAAACAGCCGCTCCTGAGGGTGGAAGCATTTGGTTGTGTGCGTGCGTGAGAGGACTGCAAGGGAGTCCAAAGTTTCTGCGAGTGAGACTCAGGCCCCAGCAAAAGGTAGAACACGACTCCCCGTGTGTTCATTTAGCTAGCACTGCGGCCCTACTTTTGCATGGAAGTCTAAGAGCTAGCGTTCTCCCTGGAAGAAACAACACGGTAGAGAAACCGTGCTTTAGCTACCATCCACCTCTCTGAGGGAGGAAGCACTTTCCAGGCTACCGTGGGGGAGAGCCTGAGGAACGGGTTCCTTACGTGAAACCGAGGGAGAAGGAGTCCGGGCCAGAAGGCTCCTCTCGACTCAGCTCTTGTTACCTGAACCTAACACTTTGGCTCCATGTGTGCATAGGAATGCTAAGGGTTCCACACTGATTTGGCAGAAAGAAGCCGGTCAAGAACCCCAGCTTCAGCTCATTCGCCTCTCCACAGGGTGGCAGCATTTTCAAGTCTGCTTGAGTGCAAACCTGAGGAAGGAGTCCCAGCAGAATTCGGAGGGAGAAATAAGCATGGGCAGAAGGCACCTATCGACTCAACTCTTGTTTCGGGAAACTAGATCGGCTCTCCCGTGTGTGCGTGGAGTCCTCAGTGCCATCCACGCAACGCAAAGGAACAAAACCGGAGAGAACCCGTGCCTCAGCAAAGATCGCCCTTCCTGAGCGTGCACTTCATCTATTGTGTGTTTTTGTGAAAGCATGAGAAATGGAACCTAAACGTAACTCGGAGTGAGAAGCAGGCCTGGAAGGAAGGCTGCTGTCGACTCACCTCTTGTTTGAGGAGATTAGCACTGCTGTAGCCTGTGTGCCTGGATGCCTAGTTACCAGGCTTCTAACACCAAGAATCAATCCTATAGAGTGACTGCGCTTGAGTTAACATTGCCGTTCCTGAAGCAGGAGGAATTTGACACTGCTCGTGTACGAGAGACCGGGCAAAGGGTCCCAGACGTGAAATGGAGTGAGAAACAGGCCGGTGCGGAAGGCAGCTCTCAAGTCACCTCTGGTTTATGAGGCTAGTACCCTTGCCCCGGGGGTGCCTGCAGGCCTAAAGCCAACCACCTAACTCAAAGGAACAACTCTGTAGGGAATTCCTGCTTCGGCTAAAAGAGCCATGCCTCAGGGTGGACGCATTTTGCTGTGTGCATGCGTGAGCGCACTGCAAGTGAGTCCAAAACCATTTTCCTTGTGAGACCCAGGCCCCGGAAGAAGCCAGAACACGAATCCCCACTTGCCCCATGAAGCTAGTACTGCGGCCCCACTTTTGCATGGAAGTCTAATAGCTAGCTTTCTAACTCGGAGAAAAAACACTGTAGAGAAACCGTGCTTTAGCTACCGTCGACCTCTCTGTGGGCGAAGCAGTTTAGGGTGTACTGTGGCTGAGAGCCTGGGGACGGTTTCAATATCGTACTATCGGGGGAGAGACAGGCCGGTACAGAAGGCAGCTCTCCACCCACATCATGGTTATGGGGCTAGTACCGTTGCCCAGGGTGTGTGTGCAGGCTTAAATGAAGCCACCTAACTCGAAGGAAAAACTCGGTTGAGAGCCTGTGCTTCAGGTAAAACAGCTGCTCCTGAGGGTGGCAGCATTTTGTTGTGTGCGTGCGTGAGAGCACTGCAAGGGAGTCCAAAGCTTTTTGCGAGGGAGACTCAGGCCCCAGTGAAAGGCAGAACACGACTCCCCATGTGTTTGACCAAGCTAGCACCGCAGCCCCACATTTGCATGGAAGTCTAATAGCTAACGTTCTAACTCGAAGAAACTACACAGTAGAGAAACCGTGCTTTAGCTACCATCGACCTCTCTGTGGGTGAAGCAGTTTAGGGTGTACTGTGGCTGAGAGCCTGGGGACGGTTTCAATATCGTAATATCGGGGGAGAGACAGGCAGGTACAGAAGGCAGCTCTCAACCCACATCATCTTTATGGGGCTAGTACCGTTGCCCAGGGTGTGTGTGCAGGCCTAAATGAAGCCACCTAACTCGAAGGAAAAACTTGGTTGAGAGCCTGTGCTTCAGGTAAAACAGCTGCTCCTGAGGGTGGCAACATTTTGTTGTGTGCGTGCGTGAGAGCACTGCAAGGGAGTCCATAGCTTTTTGCGAGTGAGACTCAGGCCCCAGCGAAAGGCAGAACACGACTCCCCATGTGTTTCATCACGCTAGCACGGCAGCCCCACTTTTGCATGGAAGTCTAACAGCTAGTGTTCTAACTCGAAGAAACAACACTGTAGAGAAACCGTGCTTTAGCTACCATCGACCTCTAGATGGAGGAAGCATTCCACGGAGTACCGTGGCTGAGAGCCTGGGGAACGGGTTCCATACGTGAAACCAAGGGAGAAATAGGTCCGGGCAGAAGGCACCTCTGGACTCAGCTCTTGCTACCTGAAGCTAACACTACTGCTCCATGTGTGCTTGGAATGCTATGTGCTCGACACTGACTGGGAAGAAACAAGCCTGTCAAGAATCCCAGCTGCAGCTCATTCGCCTACCAGGCTACTAACACCAACAATCAATGCTGTAAATGTCCACAATAGCCAAACTGTGGAAAGAGCCAAGATGTCCATCAACAGATGAATGGATAAAGAAGATGTGGTATATATATACAAAGGAATATTAGGCAGCCATCAAAAGGAATAAGATCTTGCCATTTGCCACGACGTGGATGGAAGTGGAGGCTATTATGCTGAGCGAAATAAGTCAAACAGAGAAAGACATGTATCATATGACCTCACTGATACGAGGAATTCTTAATCTCAGGAAACAAACTGAGGGTTGATGGAGTGGGGGGTGGGGTGGGAGGGATGGGGTGACTGGGTGATGGACACTGGGGAGGGTATGTGTTCTGGTAAGTGCTGTGAATTGTGCAACACTGTTGAATCTCAGATCTGTACCTCTGAAACAAATAATGCAATATAGGTTAAGAGAGAAAAAAAGAAGAAGAAGAATGTAGCAGGAGGGGAAGAATGAAGGGGAGGAAATCGAAGGGGGAGAAGAACCATGAAAGACAATGGACTCTGCAAAGCAAACTGACGGTTCTAGAGGGGAGGGGGTTGGGAGGATGGGTTAGCCTGGTGATGGGTATTGAGGAGGGCACGTTCCGCATGGAGCACTGGGTGTTATGCACAAACAATGAATCACGGAACACTATATCTAAAACTAATGATGTAATGTATGGGGAGTAACATAACAATAAAAAAATTAAAAAGAAACTGCATGGGGTGGGGGGTCCCAATTTCATGATTAGGCCTGTGTGTTCACATAATTAAACCTTGTTTTTTCTCTCCTGTTAAAAAAAAAAAAAAAAGAATCAATGTTGTAGCGTTACTGCGCTTTAGCTAACATTGGCATTCCTGAAGCCGCAGGAGTTGTATAGTGCTCGTGTATGAGAGACCGGGAAAAGGGTCCCATACGTGAAATGGAGTGAGAAACAGGCCGGTGCAGAAGGCAGCTCTCAACTCACCTCTTGTTTATGAGGCTAGTACCCTTGCCCCGGGTGTGCCTGCAGGCCATAAGCCAACCACCTAACTCAAAGGAACAACTCTGTAGGGAATTCCTGCTTCGGCTAAAATAGCCATGCCTCAGGGTGGACGCATTGTGTGCTGTGCATGCGTGAGTGCACAGCAAGTGAGTCCAAAACCATTTTCCTTGTGAGACCCAGGCCACGGAAGAAGCCAGAACACGACTCCCGACTTGCTCCATGAAACTAGTACTGCGGCCCCACTTTTGAATGGAAGTCTAATAGCTAGCTTTGTAACTCGAAGAAACAACACTGTAGAGAAACCGTGCTTTAGCTACCGTCGACCTCTCTGTGGGCGAAGCAGTTTAGGGTGTACTGTGGCTGAGAGCCTGGGGACGGTTTCCATATCGTACTATCGGGGGAGAGACAGGCCGGTACAGAAGGCAGCTCTCAACCCACATCATGGTTATGGGGCTAGTACCGTTGCCCAGGGTGTGTGTGCAGGCTTAAACACAGCCACCTAACTCGAAGGAAAAACTCGGTTGAGAGCCTGTGCTTCAGGTAAAACAGCTGCTCCTGAGGGTGGCAGCATTTTGTTGTGTGTGTGCCTGAGAGCACTGCAAGGGAGTCCAAAGCTTTTTGCGAGTGAGACTCAGGCCCCAGTGAAAGGCAGAACACGACTCCCTATGTGTTTGACCAAGCTAGCACGGCAGCCCCACATTTGCATGGAAGTCTAATAGCTAGCGTTCTAACTCGAAGAAACTACACAGTAGAGAAACAGTGCTTTAGCTACCGTCGACCTCTAGACGGAGGAAGCATTACACGGAGTACCGTGGCTGAGAGCCTGGGAAACGGGTTCCATACGTGAAACCAAGGGAGAAAGAGGTCCGGGCAGAAGGCACCTCTGGACTCAGCTCTTGCTACCTGAAGCTAACACTACTGCTCCATGTGTGCTTGGAATGCTATGTGCTCGACACTGACTGGGAAGAAACAAGCCTGTAAAGAATCCCAGCTGCAGCTCATTCGCCTACCAGTCTACTAACACCAAGAATCAATGCTGTAGCGTTACTGCGCTTTAGCTAACATTGCCGTTCCTGAAGCCGCAGGAGTTGTATAGTGCTCGTGTCTGAGAGACCGGCGAAAGGGTCCCATACGTGAAATGGAGTGAGAAACAGGCCAGTGCGGAAGGCAGCTCTGAAATCACCTCTTGTTTATGAGGCTCGTACCCTTGCCCCGGGTGTGCCTGCAGGCCATAAGCCAACCACCTAACTCAAAGGAACAACTCTGTAGGGAATTCCTGCTTCGGCTAAAATAGCCATGCCTCAGGGTGGACGCATTGTGTGCTGTGCATGCGTGAGTGCACAGCAAGTGAGTCCAAAACCATTTTCCTTGTGAGACCCAGGCCCCGGAAGAAGCCAGAACACGACTCCCCACTTGCTCCATGAAACTAGTACTGTGGCCCCACTTTTGAATGGAAGTCTAATAGCTAGCTTTCTAACTCGAAGAAACAACACTGTAGAGAAACCGTGCTTTAGCTACCGTCGACCTCTCTGTGGGCGAAGCAGTTTAGGGTGTACTGTGGCTGAGAGCCTGGGGACGGTTTCCATATCGTAATATTGGGGGAGAGACAGGCCGGTACAGAAGGCAGCACTCAACCCACATCATGGTTATGGGGCTAGTACCGTTGCCCAGGGTGTGTGTGCAGGCTAAAACACAGCCACCTACCTCGAAGGAAAAACTCGGTTGAGAGCCTGTGCTTCAGGTAAAACAGCTGCTCCTGAGGGTGGCAGCATTTTGTTGTGTGCGTGCGTGAGAGCACTGCAAGGGAGTCCAAAGCTTTTTGCGAGTGAGACTCAGTCCCCAGCGAAAGGGAAAACACGACTCCCCATGTGTTTCATCACGCTAGCACGGCAGCTCCACTTTTGCATGGAAGTCTAATAGCTAGCGTTCTAACTCGAAGAAACAACACTGTAGAGAAACCGTGCTTTGGCTACCGTCGACCTCTCTGTGGGTGAAGCAGTTTATGGTGTACTGTCGCTGAGAGCCTGGGGACGGTTTCAATATCGTAATATCGGGGAGACAGGCCGGTACAGAAGGCAGCTCTCAACTCACATCATGGTTATGGGGCTAGTACCGTTGCCCTGGGTGTGTGTGCAGGCTTAAATACAGCCACCTAACTCGAAGGAAAAACACGGTAGAGGATCCCTGCTTCAGCTAAAACAGCCGCTCCTGAGGGTGGAAGCATTTGGTTGTGTGCGTGCGTGAGAGGACTGCAAGGGAGTCCAAAGTTTCTGCGAGTGAGACTCAGGCCCCAGCAAAAGGTAGAACACGACTCCCCGTGTGTTCATTTAGCTAGCACTGCGGCCCTACTTTTGCATGGAAGTCTAAGAGCTAGCGTTCTCCCTGGAAGAAACAACACGGTAGAGAAACCGTGCTTTAGCTACCATCCACCTCTCTGAGGGAGGAAGCACTTTCCAGGCTACCGTGGGGGAGAGCCTGAGGAACGGGTTCCTTACGTGAAACCGAGGGAGAAGGAGTCCGGGCCAGAAGGCTCCTCTCGACTCAGCTCTTGTTACCTGAACCTAACACTTTGGCTCCATGTGTGCATAGGAATGCTAAGGGTTCCACACTGATTTGGCAGAAAGAAGCCGGTCAAGAACCCCAGCTTCAGCTCATTCGCCTCTCCACAGGGTGGCAGCATTTTCAAGTCTGCTTGAGTGCAAACCTGAGGAAGGAGTCCCAGCAGAATTCGGAGGGAGAAATAAGCATGGGCAGAAGGCACCTATCGACTCAACTCTTGTTTCGGGAAACTAGATCGGCTCTCCCGTGTGTGCGTGGAGTCCTCAGTGCCATCCACGCAACGCAAAGGAACAAAACCGGAGAGAACCCGTGCCTCAGCAAAGATCGCCCTTCCTGAGCGTGCACTTCATCTATTGTGTGTTTTTGTGAAAGCATGAGAAATGGAACCTAAACGTAACTCGGAGTGAGAAGCAGGCCTGGAAGGAAGGCTGCTGTCGACTCACCTCTTGTTTGAGGAGATTAGCACTGCTGTAGCCTGTGTGCCTGGATGCCTAGTTACCAGGCTTCTAACACCAAGAATCAATCCTATAGAGTGACTGCGCTTGAGTTAACATTGCCGTTCCTGAAGCAGGAGGAATTTGACACTGCTCGTGTACGAGAGACCGGGCAAAGGGTCCCAGACGTGAAATGGAGTGAGAAACAGGCCGGTGCGGAAGGCAGCTCTCAAGTCACCTCTGGTTTATGAGGCTAGTACCCTTGCCCCGGGGGTGCCTGCAGGCCTAAAGCCAACCACCTAACTCAAAGGAACAACTCTGTAGGGAATTCCTGCTTCGGCTAAAAGAGCCATGCCTCAGGGTGGACGCATTTTGCTGTGTGCATGCGTGAGCGCACTGCAAGTGAGTCCAAAACCATTTTCCTTGTGAGACCCAGGCCCCGGAAGAAGCCAGAACACGAATCCCCACTTGCCCCATGAAGCTAGTACTGCGGCCCCACTTTTGCATGGAAGTCTAATAGCTAGCTTTCTAACTCGGAGAAAAAACACTGTAGAGAAACCGTGCTTTAGCTACCGTCGACCTCTCTGTGGGCGAAGCAGTTTAGGGTGTACTGTGGCTGAGAGCCTGGGGACGGTTTCAATATCGTACTATCGGGGGAGAGACAGGCCGGTACAGAAGGCAGCTCTCCACCCACATCATGGTTATGGGGCTAGTACCGTTGCCCAGGGTGTGTGTGCAGGCTTAAATGAAGCCACCTAACTCGAAGGAAAAACTCGGTTGAGAGCCTGTGCTTCAGGTAAAACAGCTGCTCCTGAGGGTGGCAGCATTTTGTTGTGTGCGTGCGTGAGAGCACTGCAAGGGAGTCCAAAGCTTTTTGCGAGGGAGACTCAGGCCCCAGTGAAAGGCAGAACACGACTCCCCATGTGTTTGACCAAGCTAGCACCGCAGCCCCACATTTGCATGGAAGTCTAATAGCTAACGTTCTAACTCGAAGAAACTACACAGTAGAGAAACCGTGCTTTAGCTACCATCGACCTCTCTGTGGGTGAAGCAGTTTAGGGTGTACTGTGGCTGAGAGCCTGGGGACGGTTTCAATATCGTAATATCGGGGGAGAGACAGGCAGGTACAGAAGGCAGCTCTCAACCCACATCATCTTTATGGGGCTAGTACCGTTGCCCAGGGTGTGTGTGCAGGCCTAAATGAAGCCACCTAACTCGAAGGAAAAACTTGGTTGAGAGCCTGTGCTTCAGGTAAAACAGCTGCTCCTGAGGGTGGCAACATTTTGTTGTGTGCGTGCGTGAGAGCACTGCAAGGGAGTCCATAGCTTTTTGCGAGTGAGACTCAGGCCCCAGCGAAAGGCAGAACACGACTCCCCATGTGTTTCATCACGCTAGCACGGCAGCCCCACTTTTGCATGGAAGTCTAACAGCTAGTGTTCTAACTCGAAGAAACAACACTGTAGAGAAACCGTGCTTTAGCTACCATCGACCTCTAGATGGAGGAAGCATTCCACGGAGTACCGTGGCTGAGAGCCTGGGGAACGGGTTCCATACGTGAAACCAAGGGAGAAATAGGTCCGGGCAGAAGGCACCTCTGGACTCAGCTCTTGCTACCTGAAGCTAACACTACTGCTCCATGTGTGCTTGGAATGCTATGTGCTCGACACTGACTGGGAAGAAACAAGCCTGTCAAGAATCCGAGCTGCAGCTCATTCGCCTACCAGGCTACTAACACCAACAATCAATGCTGTAAATGTCCACAATAGCCAAACTGTGGAAAGAGCCAAGATGTCCATCAACAGATGAATGGATAAAGAAGATGTGGTATATATATACAAAGGAATATTAGGCAGCCATCAAAAGGAATAAGATCTTGCCATTTGCCACGACGTGGATGGAAGTGGAGGCTATTATGCTGAGCGAAATAAGTCAAACAGAGAAAGACATGTATCATATGACCTCACTGATACGAGGAATTCTTAATCTCAGGAAACAAACTGAGGGTTGATGGAGTGGGGGGTGGGGTGGGAGGGATGGGGTGACTGGGTGATGGACACTGGGGAGGGTATGTGTTCTGGTAAGTGCTGTGAATTGTGCAACACTGTTGAATCTCAGATCTGTACCTCTGAAACAAATAATGCAATATAGGTTAAGAGAGAAAAAAAGAAGAAGAAGAATGTAGCAGGAGGGGAAGAATGAAGGGGAGGAAATCGAAGGGGGAGAAGAACCATGAAAGACAATGGACTCTGCAAAGCAAACTGACGGTTCTAGAGGGGAGGGGGTTGGGAGGATGGGTTAGCCTGGTGATGGGTATTGAGGAGGGCACGTTCCGCATGGAGCACTGGGTGTTATGCACAAACAATGAATCACGGAACACTATATCTAAAACTAATGATGTAATGTATGGGGAGTAACATAACAATAAAAAAATTAAAAAAAAACTGCATGGGGTGGGGGGTCCCAATTTCATGATTAGGCCTGTGTGTTCACATAATTAAACCTTGTTTTTTCTCTCCTGTTAAAAAAAAAAAAAAATGAATCAATGTTGTAGCGTTACTGCGCTTTAGCTAACATTGGCATTCCTGAAGCCACAGGAGTTGTATAGTGCTCGTGTATGAGAGACCGGGAAAAGGGTCCCATACGTGAAATGGAGTGAGAAACAGGCCGGTGCAGAAGGCAGCTCTCAACTCACCTCTTGTTTATGAGGCTAGTACCCTTGCCCCGGGTGTGCCTGCAGGCCATAAGCCAACCACCTAACTCAAAGGAACAACTCTGTAGGGAATTCCTGCTTCGGCTAAAATAGCCATGCCTCAGGGTGGACGCATTGTGTGCTGTGCATGCGTGAGTGCACAGCAAGTGAGTCCAAAACCATTTTCCTTGTGAGACCCAGGCCACGGAAGAAGCCAGAACACGACTCCCGACTTGCTCCATGAAACTAGTACTGCGGCCCCACTTTTGAATGGAAGTCTAATAGCTAGCTTTGTAACTCGAAGAAACAACACTGTAGAGAAACCGTGCTTTAGCTACCGTCGACCTCTCTGTGGGCGAAGCAGTTTAGGGTGTACTGTGGCTGAGAGCCTGGGGACGGTTTCCATATCGTACTATCGGGGGAGAGACAGGCCGGTACAGAAGGCAGCTCTCAACCCACATCATGGTTATGGGGCTAGTACCGTTGCCCAGGGTGTGTGTGCAGGCTTAAACACAGCCACCTAACTCGAAGGAAAAACTCGGTTGAGAGCCTGTGCTTCAGGTAAAACAGCTGCTCCTGAGGGTGGCAGCATTTTGTTGTGTGTGTGCCTGAGAGCACTGCAAGGGAGTCCAAAGCTTTTTGCGAGTGAGACTCAGGCCCCAGTGAAAGGCAGAACACGACTCCCTATGTGTTTGACCAAGCTAGCACGGCAGCCCCACATTTGCATGGAAGTCTAATAGCTAGCGTTCTAACTCGAAGAAACTACACAGTAGAGAAACAGTGCTTTAGCTACCGTCGACCTCTAGACGGAGGAAGCATTACACGGAGTACCGTGGCTGAGAGCCTGGGAAACGGGTTCCATACGTGAAACCAAGGGAGAAAGAGGTCCGGGCAGAAGGCACCTCTGGACTCAGCTCTTGCTACCTGAAGCTAACACTACTGCTCCATGTGTGCTTGGAATGCTATGTGCTCGACACTGACTGGGAAGAAACAAGCCTGTAAAGAATCCCAGCTGCAGCTCATTCGCCTACCAGTCTACTAACACCAAGAATCAATGCTGTAGCGTTACTGCGCTTTAGCTAACATTGCCGTTCCTGAAGCCGCAGGAGTTGTATAGTGCTCGTGTCTGAGAGACCGGCGAAAGGGTCCCATACGTGAAATGGAGTGAGAAACAGGCCAGTGCGGAAGGCAGCTCTGAAATCACCTCTTGTTTATGAGGCTCGTACCCTTGCCCCGGGTGTGCCTGCAGGCCATAAGCCAACCACCTAACTCAAAGGAACAACTCTGTAGGGAATTCCTGCTTCGGCTAAAATAGCCATGCCTCAGGGTGGACGCATTGTGTGCTGTGCATGCGTGAGTGCACAGCAAGTGAGTCCAAAACCATTTTCCTTGTGAGACCCAGGCCCCGGAAGAAGCCAGAACACGACTCCCCACTTGCTCCATGAAACTAGTACTGTGGCCCCACTTTTGAATGGAAGTCTAATAGCTAGCTTTCTAACTCGAAGAAACAACACTGTAGAGAAACCGTGCTTTAGCTACCGTCGACCTCTCTGTGGGCGAAGCAGTTTAGGGTGTACTGTGGCTGAGAGCCTGGGGACGGTTTCCATATCGTAATATTGGGGGAGAGACAGGCCGGTACAGAAGGCAGCACTCAACCCACATCATGGTTATGGGGCTAGTACCGTTGCCCAGGGTGTGTGTGCAGGCTAAAACACAGCCACCTACCTCGAAGGAAAAACTCGGTTGAGAGCCTGTGCTTCAGGTAAAACAGCTGCTCCTGAGGGTGGCAGCATTTTGTTG